>NW_027463042.1:0-36760 GCF_050947455.1 Rhinoderma darwinii
GTACTATCAGTATATAGATATATGCCTGTGTGCTATCAGTATATAGATATATGCCTGTGTACTATCAGTATATAGATATATGCCTGTGTACTATCAGTATATAGATATATGCCTGTGTACTATCAGTGTATAGATATATGCCTGTGTGCTATCAGTATATAGATATATGCCTGTGTACTATCAGTATATAGATATATGCCTGTGTGCTATCAGTATATAGATATGTGCCTGTGTACTATCAGTATATAGATATGTGCCTGTGTACTATCAGTATATAGATATATGCCTGTGTGCTATCAGTATATAGATATGTGCCTGTGTACTATCAGTATATAGATATATGCCTGTGTGCTATCAGTATATAGATATGTGCCTGTGTACTATCAGTATATAGATATATGCCTGTGTGCTATCAGTATATAGATATGTGCCTGTGTACTATCAGTATATAGATATGTGCCTGTGTACTATCAGTATATAGATATATGCCTGTGTACTATCAGTATATAGATGTATGCCTGTGTGCTATCAGTATATAGATATATGCCTGTGTGCTATCAGTATATAGATATATGCCTGTGTACTATCAGTATATAGATGTATGCCTGTGTGCTATCAGTATATAGATATATGCCTGTGTACTATCAGTATATAGATATATGCCTGTGTACTATCAGTATATAGATATATGCCTGTGTGCTATCAGTGTATAGATATATGCCTGTGTGCTATCAGTATATAGATATATGCCTGTGTACTATCAGTATATAGATATATGCCTGTGTGCTATCAGTATATAGATATATGCCTGTGTGCTATCAGTATATAGATATATACCTGTGTACTATCAGTATATAGATATATACCTGTGTGCTATCAGTATATAGATATATGCCTGTGTGCTATCAGTATATAGATATATACCTGTGTGCTATCAGTATATAGATAGATATATGCCTGTGTACTATCAGTATATAGATATATGCCTGTGTGCTATCAGTATATAGATATATGCCTGTGTGCTATCAGTATATAGATATATGCCTGTGTGCTATCAGTATATAGATATATGCCTGTGTGCTATCAGTATATAGATATATGCCTGTGTGCTATCAGTATATAGATATATGCCTGTGTGCTATCAGTATATAGATATATGCCTGTGTGCTATCAGTATATAGATATATGCCTGTGTGCTATCAGTATATAGATGTATGCCTGTGTACTATCAGTATATAGATGTATGCCTGTGTACTATCAGTATATAGATGTATGCCTGTGTACTATCAGTATATAGATATATGCCTGTGTACTATCAGTATATAGATATATGCCTGTGTACTATCAGTATATAGATATATGCCTGTGTACTATCAGTATATAGATATATGCCTGTGTACTATCAGTATATAGATCTATGCCTGTGTACTATCAGTATATAGATCTATGCCTGTGTACTATCAGTATATAGATCTATGCCTGTGTACTATCAGTATATAGATCTATGCCTGTGTACTATCAGTATATAGATCTATGCCTGTGTACTATCAGTATATAGATATATGCCTGTGTACTATCAGTATATAGATATATGCCTGTGTACTATCAGTATATAGATATATGCCTGTGTACTATCAGTATATAGATATATGCCTGTGTACTATCAGTATATAGATATATGCCTGTGTGCTATCAGTATATAGATATATGCCTGTGTGCTATCAGTATATAGATATATGCCTGTGTACTATCAGTATATAGATATATGCCTGTGTGCTATCAGTATATAGATATATGCCTGTGTACTATCAGTATATAGATATATGCCTGTGTGCTATCAGTTTATAGATATATACCTGTGTGCTATCAGTATATAGATATATGCCTGTGTACTATCAGTGTATAGATATATGCCTGTGTGCTGTCAGTATATAGATATGTGCCTGTGTACTATCAGTGTATAGATATATGCCTGTGTACTATCAGTATATAGATATGTGCCTGTGTGCTATCAGTATATAGATATATGCCTGTGTACTATCAGTATATAGATATATGCCTGTGTGCTATCAGTGTATAGATATATGGCTGTGTACTATCAGTATATAGATATATGCCTGTGTACTATCAGTGTATAGATATATGCCTGTGTACTATCAGTATATAGATATGTGCCTGTGTACTATCAGTGTATAGATATATGCCTGTGTGCTATCAGTATATAGATATATGCCTGTGTACTATCAGTTTATAGATATATGCCTGTGTGCTATCAGTATATAGATATATGCCTGTGTACTATCAGTATATAGATATATGCCTGTGTGCTATCAGTATATAGATATATGCCTGTGTACTATCAGTATATAGATATATGCCTCTGTACTATCAGTATATAGATATATGCCTGTGTACTATCAGTATATAGATATATGCCTGTGTGCTATCAGTGTATAGATATATGCCTGTGTGCTATCAGTATATAGATATATGCCTGTGTGCTATCAGTGTATAGATATATGCCTGTGTACTATCAGTATATAGATATATGCCTGTGTACTATCAGTGTATAGATATATGCCTGTGTACTATCAGTATATAGATATATGCCTGTGTACTATCAGTATATAGATATATGCCTGTGTGCTATCAGTATATAGATATATGCCTGTGTACTATCAGTATATAGATATATGCCTGTGTACTATCAGTATATAGATATATGCCTGTGTACTATCAGTATATAGATATATGCCTGTGTGCTATCAGTGTATAGATATATGCCTGTCTACTATCAGTATATAGATATATGCCTGTGTGCTATCAGTATATAGATATATGCCTGTGTGCTATCAGTATATAGATATATGCCTGTGTACTATCAGTATATAGATATATGCCTGTGTACTATCAGTATATAGATATATGCCTGTGTACTATCAGTATATAGATATATGGCTGTGTGCTATCAGTATATAGATATATGCCTGTGTGCTATCAGTATATAGATATATGCCTGTGTACTATCAGTATATAGATATATGCCTGTGTGCTATCAGTATATAGATATGTGCCTGTGTACTATCAGTATATAGATATATGCCTGTGTACTATCAGTATATAGATATATGCCTGTGTACTATCAGTGTATAGATATATGCCTGTGTGCTATCAGTATATAGATATATGCCTGTGTGCTATCAGTATATAGATATATGCCTGTGTACTATCAGTATATAGATATATGCCTGTGTACTATCAGTATATAGATATATGCCTGTGTGCTATCAGTATATAGATATATGCCTGTGTACTATCAGTATATAGATATATGCCTGTGTACTATCAGTATATAGATATATGCCTGTGTACTATCAGTGTATAGATATATGCCTGTGTGCTATCAGTATATAGATATATGCCTGTGTGCTATCAGTATATAGATATATGCCTGTGTACTATCAGTATATAGATATATGCCTGTGTACTATCAGTATATAGATATATGCCTGTGTGCTATCAGTGTATAGATATATGGCTGTGTGCTATCAGTATATAGATATATGCCTGTGTACTATCAGTGTATAGATATATGCCTGTGTACTATCAGTATATAGATATGTGCCTGTGTACTATCAGTGTATAGATATATGCCTGTGTACTATCAGTATATAGATATATGCCTGTGTACTATCAGTATATAGATATATGCCTGTGTACTATCAGTATATAGATATATGCCTGTGTACTATCAGTATATAGATATATGCCTGTGTGCTATCAGTGTATAGATATATGCCTGTGTGCTATCAGTATATAGATATATGCCTGTGTACTATCAGTATATAGATATATGCCTGTGTACTATCAGTATATAGATATATGCCTGTGTACTATCAGTGTATAGATATATGCCTGTGTACTATCAGTATATAGATATATGCCTGTGTACTATCAGTATATAGATATATGCCGGTGTACTCTCAGTATATAGATATATGCCTGTGTACTATCAGTATATAGATATATGCCTGTGTACTATCAGTATATAGATATATGCCTCTGTACTATCAGTATATAGATATATGCCTCTGTACTATCAGTATATAGATATATGCCTGTGTACTATCAGTATATAGATATATGCCTGTGTACTATCAGTATATAGATATATGCCTGTGTGCTATCAGTATATAGATATATGCCTGTGTACTATCAGTATATAGATATATGCCTGTGTGCTATCAGTATATAGATATATGACTGTGTGCTATCAGTATATAGATATATGCCTGTGTGCTATCAGTGTATAGATATATGCCTGTGTACTATCAGTATATAGATATATGCCTGTGTACTATCAGTATATAGATATATGCCTGTGTACTATCAGTATATAGATATATGCCTGTGTACTATCAGTATATAGATATATGCCTGTGTACTATCAGTATATAGATATATGCCTGTGTACTATCAGTATATAGATATATGCCTGTGTACTATCAGTATATAGATATATACCTGTGTACTATCAGTATATAGATATATGCCTGTGTGCTATCAGTATATAGATATATACCTGCGTGCTATCAGTATATAGATATATGCCTGCGTACTATCAGTATATAGATATATGCCTGCGTATTATCAGTATATAGATATATGCCTGTGTACTATCAGTATATAGATATATGCCTGTGTACTATCAGTATATAGATATATGCCTGTGTGCTATCAGTATATAGATATATGCCTGTGTGCTATCAGTATATAGATATATGCCTGTGTGCTATCAGTATATAGATATATGCCTGTGTGCTATCAGTATATAGATATATGCCTGTGTACTATCAGTATATAGATGTATGCCTCTGTACTATCAGTATATAGATGTATGCCTGTGTACTATCAGTATATAGATGTATGCCTGTGTACTATCAGTATATAGATATATGCCTGTGTACTATCAGTATATAGATATATGCCAGTGTACTATCAGTGTATAGATATATGCCTGTGTACTATCAGTATATAGATATATGCCTGTGTACTATCAGTATATAGATATATGCCTGTGTGCTATCAGTATATAGATATATGCCTGTGTACTATCAGTATATAGATATATGCCTGTGTGCTATCAGTATATAGATATATGCCTGTGTGCTATCAGTGTATAGATATATGCCTGTGTACTATCAGTGTATAGATATATGCCTGTGTTCTATCAGTATATAGATATATGCCTGTGTACTATCAGTATATAGATATATGCCTGTGTGCTATCAGTATATAGATATATGGCTGTGTACTATCAGTATATAGATATATGCCTGTGTACTATCAGTATATAGATATATGCCTGTGTACTATCAGTATATAGATATATGCCTGTGTACTATCAGTGTATAGATATATGCCTTTGTACTATCCTGGGGTTTATATTTCCGGTGATTGCGCGGTGTGAGGGGTTTATATTTCCGGTGATTGCGCGGTGTGAGGGGGTTTATATTCCCGGTGATTGCGCGGTGTGAGGGGTTTTATATTTCCGGTGATTGCGTGGTTTGGGGGGTTTATATTTCCGATGATTGCGCGGTGTGAAGGGTTTTATATTTCTGGTGATTGCGCGGTGTGAGGGGTTTATATTTCCGGTGATTGCGCGGTGTGGGGGGTTTATATTTCCGGTGATTGCGCGGTGTGAGGGGTTTATATTTCCAGTGATTGCGCGGTGTGAGGGGTTTTATATTTCCGGTGATTGCGCGGTGTGAGGGGGTTTATATTTCCGGTGATTGCGCGGTGTGGGGGGGTTTATATTTCCGGTGATTGCACGGTGTGAGGGGTTTATATTTCCGGTGATTGCGCGGTGTGAGGGGTTTATATTTCCAGTGATTGCGCGGTGTGAGGGGTTTTATATTTCCGGTGATTGCTCGGTGTGAGGGGTTTTATATTTCCGGTGATTGCGCGGTGTGAGGGGTTTTATATTTCCGGTGATTGCGCGGTGTGAGGGGTTTATATTTCCGGTGATTGCGCGGTGTGAGGGGTTTATATTTCCGGTGATTGCGCGGTGTGGGGGGGGGCTATATTTCCGGTGATCGCTGGGTGTGAGGGGGTTTATATTCCCGGTGATTGCGCGGTGTGAGGGGTTTTATATTTCCGGTGATTGCGTGGTTTGGGGGGTTTATATTTCCGGTGATTGCGCGGTGTGAGGGGTTTTATATTTCCGGTGATTGCGCGGTGTGAGGGGTTTTATATTTCCGGTAATTGCGCAGTGTGAGGGGTTTATATTTCCGGTGATTGCGCGGTGTGGGGGTTTTATATTTCCGGTGATTGCGCGGTGTGAGGGGTTTATATTTCCGGTGATTGCGCGGTGTGAGTGTTTTATATTTCCGGTGATTGCGCGGTGTGAGGGGGGGGGTTTATATTTCCGGTGATTGCGCGGTGTGAAGGGTTTTATATTTCTGGTGATTGCGCGGTGTGAAGGGTTTTATATTTCCGGTGATTGCGCGGTGTGAAGGGTTTCATATTTCCGGTGATTGCGCGGTGTGAGGGGTTTTATATTTCTGGTGATTGCGCGGTGTGAGGGGTTTTATATTTCCGGTAATTGCGCGGTGTGAAGGGTTTTATATTTCCGGTGATTGCGCGGTGTGAGGGGTTTTATATTTCCGGTAATTGCGCGGTGTGAGGGGTTTTATATTTCCGGTGATTGCGCGGTGTGAGGGGGTTTATATTTCTGGTGATTGCGCGGTGTGAGGGGGTTTTATATTTCTGGTGATTGCGCGATGTGAGTGTTTTATATTTCCGGTGATTGCACGGTGTGAACGGTTTTATATTTCCGGTGATTGCGCGGTGTGAGGGGTTTTATATTTCCGGTGATTGCGCGGTGTGAGGGAGTTTATATTTCCGGTGATTGCGCGGTGTGGGGGGGTTTATATTTCCGGTGATTGCACGGTGTGAGGGGTTTATATTTCCGGTGATTGCGCGGTGTGAGGGGTTTATATTTCCGGTGATTGCGCGGTGTGAGGGGTTTTATATTTCCGGTGATTGCTCGGTGTGAGGGGTTTTATATTTCCGGTGATTGCGCGGTGTGGGGGGTTTATATTTCCGGTGATTGCGCGGTGTGAGGGGTTTTATATTTCCGGTGATTGTGCGGTGTGGGGGGGTTTATATTTCCGGTGATTGCGCGGTGTGAGGGGTTTATATTTCCGGTGATTGCGCGGTGAGGGGGGGGTTTATATTTCCGGTGATTGCGCGGTGTGAGGGGTTTATATTTCCGGTGATTGTGCGGTGTGAGGGGTTTTATATTTCCGGTGATTGCTCGGTGTGAGGGATTTTATATTTCCGGTGATTGCGCGGTGTGAGGGGTTTTATATTTCCGGTGATTGCGCGGTGTGAGGGGTTTTATATTTCCGGTGATTGCGCGGTGTGAGGGGGTTTATATTTCCGGTGATTGCGCGGTGTGGGGGGGGGTTTATATTTCCGGTGATTGCGCGGTGTGGGGGGTTTTATATTTCCGGTGATGGCGCGGTGTGAGGGGTTTATATTTCCGGTGATTGCGCGGTGTGAGGGGTTTTATATTTCTGGTGATTGCGCGGTGTGATGGGTTTATATTTCCAGTGATTGCGCGGTGTGAGGGGGTTTATATTTCCGGTGATTGCGCGGTGTGAGGGGGTTTATATTTCCGGTGATTGCGCGGTGTGAGGGGTTTTATATTTCCGGTGATTGCGCGGTGTGAGGGGTTTTATATTT
Organism: Rhinoderma darwinii; assembly: GCF_050947455.1. NCBI lineage: Eukaryota > Metazoa > Chordata > Amphibia > Anura > Rhinodermatidae > Rhinoderma > Rhinoderma darwinii. The sequence continues at coordinate 7,750 of NW_027463042.1, forward strand.
CCGGTGATTGCGCGGTGTGAGGGGTTTTATATTTCCAGTGATTGCGCGGTGTGAGGGGTTTATATTTCCGGTGATTGCGCGGTGTGAGGGGTTTTATATTTCCAGTGATTGCGCGGTGTGAGGGGTTTATATTTCCGGTGATTGCGCGGTGTGAGGGGTTTTATATTTCCGGTGATTGCGCGGTGTGGGGGGGTTTATATTTCCGGTGATTGCGCGGTGTGAGTTTATATTTCCGGTGATTGCGCGGTGCGATGGGTTTATATTTCCGGTGATTGCGCGGTGTGGGGGGGTTTATATTTCCGGTGATTGCGCGGTGTGAGGGATTTATTTTTCCGGTGATTGCGCGGTGTGAGGGGTTTATATTTCCGGTGATTGCGCGGTGTGAGGGGTTTTATATTTCCGGTGATTGTGCTGTGTGAGGGGTTTATATTTCCGGTGTTTGCGCGGTGTGAGGGGTTTATATTTACGGTGATTGCACGGTGTGAGGGGGTTTATATTTACGGTGATTGCGCGGTGTGAGGGGTTTATATTTCCGGTGATTGCGCGGTGTGAGGGGTTTTATATTTCCGGTGATTGCGCGGTGTGGGGGGGGGTTTATATTTCCGGTGATTGCGCGGTGTGAGGGGTTTATATTTCCGGTGATTGCGCGGTGTGAGGGGGTTTATATTTCCGGTGATTGCGCGGTGTGTGGGGTTTTATATTTCCGGTGATTGCGCGGTGTGGGGGGGGTTTATATTTCCGGTGATTGCGCGGTGTGGGGGGGTTTATATTTCCGGTGATTGCGCGGTGTGGGGGGGGTTTATATTTCCGGTGATTGCGCGGTGTGGGGGGGTTTATATTTCCGGTGATTGCGCGGTGTGGGGGGGGTTTATATTTCCGGTGATTGCGCGGTGTGGGGGGGGTTTATATTTCCGGTGATTGCGCGGTGTGGGGGGGTTTTATATTCCCGGTGATTGCGCGGTGTGAGGGGTTTTATATTTCCGGTGATTGCGCGGTGTGAGGGGTTTATATTTCCGGTGATTGCGCGGTGTGAGAGGTTTATATTTCCGGTGATTGCGCGGTGTGAGGGGTTTTATATTTCCGGTGATTGCACGGTGTGGGGGGGGTTTATATTTCCGGTGATTGCGCGGTGTGAGGGGTTTTATATTTCCGGTGATTGCGCGGTGTGAGGGGTTTTATATTTCCGGTGATTGCGCGGTGTGAGGGGGTTTATATTTCCAGTGATTACGCGGTGTGAGGGGTTTATATTTCCGGTGATTGGGCGGTGTGAGGGGTTTTATATTTCCGGTGATTGCGCGGTGTGAGGGGTTTATATTTCCGGTGATTGGGCGGTGTGAGGGGTTTTATATTTCCGGTGATTGCGCGGTGTGAGGGGTTTTATATTTCCGGTGATTGCGCGGTGTGAGGGGTTTATATTTCCGGTGATTGGGCGGTGTGAGGGGTTTTATATTTCCGGTGATTGCGCGGTGTGAGGGGGTTTATATTTCTGGTGAGTGCGCGGTGTGAGGGGTTTATATTTCCGGTGATTGCGCGGTGTGGGGGGGGGTTTATATTTCCGGTGATTGCGCGGTGTGAGGGGTTTTATATTTCCGGTGATTGCGCGGTGTGAGGGGTTTATATTTCCGGTGATTGCGCGGTGTGAGGGGTTTATATTTCCGGTGATTGCGCGGGGTGAGGAGTTTATAATTCCGGTGATTGCGCGGTGTGAGGGGTTTTATATTTCCGGTGATTGCGCGGTGTGAGGGTTTTATATTTCCGGTGATTGCACGGTGTGAGGGGGTTTATATTTCCGGTGATTGCGCGGTGTGAGGGGTTTATATTTCCGGTGATTGCGCGGTGTGAGGGGTTTATATTTCCGGTGATTGCGCGGTGTGAGGGGTTATATATTTCCGGTGATTGCGCGGTGTGAGGGGTTTATATTTCCGGTGAATGCGCGGTGTGAGGGGTTTATATTTCCGGTGATTGCGCGGTGTGGGGGGGGGGTTTATATTTCCGGTGATTGCGCGGTGTGAGGGGTTTTATATTTCCAGTGATTGCGCGGTGTGAGGGGTTTATATTTCCGGTGATTGCGCGGTGTGAGGGGTTTTATATTTCCAGTGATTGCGCGGTGTGAGGGGTTTATATTTCCGGTGATTGCGCGGTGTGAGGGGTTTTATATTTCCGGTGATTGCGCGGTGTGGGGGGGTTTATATTTCCGGTGATTGCGCGGTGTGAGGGGTTTATATTTCCGGTGATTGCGCGGTGTGAGGGGTTTTATATTTCCAGTGATTGCGCGGTGTGAGGGGTTTATATTTCCGGTGATTGCGCGGTGTGAGGGGTTTTATATTTCCGGTGATTGCGCGGTGTGGGGGGGTTTATATTTCCGGTGATTGCGCGGTGTGAGTTTATATTTCCGGTGATTGCGCGGTGTGGGGGGGTTTATATTTCCGGTGATTGCGCGGTGTGAGGGATTTATTTTTCCGGTGATTGCGCGGTGTGAGGGGTTTATATTTCCGGTGATTGCGCGGTGTGAGGGGTTTTATATTTCCGGTGATTGTGCTGTGTGAGGGGTTTATATTTCCGGTGATTGCGCGGTGTGAGGGGTTTTATATTTCCGGTGATTGCGCGGTGTGGGGGGGGTTTATATTTCCGGTGATTGCGCGGTGTGAGGGGTTTATATTTCCGGTGATTGCGCGGTGTGAGGGGGTTTATATTTCCGGTGATTGCGCGGTGTGTGGGGTTTTATATTTCCGGTGATTGCGCGGTGTGGGGGGGGTTTATATTTCCGGTGATTGCGCGGTGTGGGGGGGTTTATATTTCCGGTGATTGCGCGGTGTGGGGGGGGGTTTATATTTCCGGTGATTGCGCGGTGTGGGGGGGTTTATATTTCCGGTGATTGCGCGGTGTGGGGGGGTTTATATTTCCGGTGATTGCGCGGTGTGGGGGGGGTTTATATTTCCGGTGATTGCGCGGTGTGGGGGGGTTTTATATTCCCGGTGATTGCGCGGTGTGAGGGGTTTTATATTTCCGGTGATTGCGCGGTGTGAGGGGTTTATATTTCCGGTGATTGCGCGGTGTGAGAGGTTTATATTTCCGGTGATTGCGCGGTGTGAGGGGTTTTATATTTCCGGTGATTGCACGGTGTGGGGGGGGTTTATATTTCCGGTGATTGCGCGGTGTGAGGGGTTTTATATTTCCGGTGATTGCGCGGTGTGAGGGGTTTTATATTTCCGGTGATTGCGCGGTGTGAGGGGGTTTATATTTCCAGTGATTACGCGGTGTGAGGGGTTTATATTTCCGGTGATTGGGCGGTGTGAGGGGTTTTATATTTCCGGTGATTGCGCGGTGTGAGGGGTTTATATTTCCGGTGATTGGGCGGTGTGAGGGGTTTTATATTTCCGGTGATTGCGCGGTGTGAGGGGTTTTATATTTCCGGTGATTGCGCGGTGTGAGGGGTTTATATTTCCGGTGATTGCGCGGTGTGGGGGGGTTTTATATTTCCGGTGATTGCGCGGTGTGAGGGGTTTATATTTCCGGTGATTGCGCGGTGTGAGGGGTTTTATATTTCCGGTGATTGGGCGGTGTGAGGGGTTTATATTTCCGGTGATTGCGCGGTGTGGGGGGGGGTTTATATTTCCGGTGATTGCGGGTTGTGAGGGGTTTTATATTTCCGGTGATTGCGCGGTGTGAGGGGTTTATATTTCCGGTGATTGCGCGGTGTGAGGGGTTTATATTTCCGGTGATTGCGCGGGGTGAGGAGTTTATAATTCCGGTGATTGCGCGGTGTGAGGGGTTTATATTTCCGGTGATTGCGCGGTGTGAGGGGTTTTATATTTCCGGTGATTGCGCGGTGTGAGGGGTTTATATTTCCGGTGATTGCGCGGTGTGAGGGGTTTATATTTCCGGTGATTGCGCGGTGTGAGGGTTTTATATTTCCGGTGATTGCGCGGTGTGAGGGTTTTATATTTCCGGTGATTGCACGGTGTGAGGGGGTTTATATTTCCGGTGATTGCGCGGTGTGAGGGGTTTATATTTCCGGTGATTGCGCGGTGTGAGGGGTTTATATTTCCGGTGATTGCGCGGTGTGAGGGGTTATATATTTCCGGTGATTGCGCGGTGTGAGGGGTTTATATTTCCGGTGAATGCGCGGTGTGAGGGGTTTATATTTCCGGTGATTGCGCGGTGTGGGGGGGGGGTTTATATTTCCGGTGATTGCGCGGTGTGAGGGGTTTTATATTTCCGGTGATTGCGGGGTGTGAGGGGTTTATATTCCCGGTGATTGCGCGGTGTGAGGGGTTTATATTTCCGGTGATTGCACGGTGTGATGGGTTTTATATTTCCGGTGATTGCGCGGTGTGAGGGGGTTTATATTTCCGGTGATTGCGCGGTGTGGGGGGTTTTATATTTCCGGTGATTGCGCGGTGTGAGGGGTTTATATTTCCGGTGATTGCGCGGTGTGGGGGGGTTTATATTTCCGGTGATTGCGCGGTGTGAGGGGTTTATATTTCCGGTGATTGCGCGGTGTGAGGGGTTTTATATTTCCGGTGATTGCGCGGTGTGAGGGGTTTATATTTCCGGTGATTGCGCGGTGTGAGGGGTTTATATTTCCGGTGATTGCGCGGTGTGGGGGGGTTATATTTCGGGTGATTGCGCGGTGTGAGGGGTTTTATATTTCCGGTGATTGCGCGGTGTGAGGGGTTTTATATTTCCGGTGATTGCGCGGTGTGATTGCGCGGTGTGTGGGGTTTTATATTTCCGGTGATTGCGCGGTGTGGGGGGTTTATATTTCCGGTGATTGCGCGGTGTGAGGGGTTTATATTTCCGGTGATTGCGCGGTGTGAGGGGTTTATATTTCCGGTGATTGCGCGGTGTGAGGGGTTTATATTTCCGGTGATTGCGCGGTGTGAGGGGTTTTATATTTCCGGTGATTGCGCGGTGTGAGGGGGTTTATATTTCCGGTGATTGCGCGGTGTGAGGGGTTTATATTTCCGGTGATTGCGCGGTGTGAGGGGTTTTATATTTCCGGTGATTGCGTGGTGTGAGGGGTTTTATATTTCCTGTGATTGCGCGCTGTGGGGGGGGGGGGTTTATATTTCCGGTGATTGCGCGGTGTGAGTGGTTTATATTTCCGGTGATTGCGCGGTGTGAGGGGTTTATATTTACGGTGATTGCGCGGTGTGGGGGGGGGGTTTATATTTCCGGTGATTGCGCGGTGTGAGGGGTTTATATTTCCGGTGATTGCGCGGTGTGAGGGCTTTTATATTTCCGGTGATTGCGCGGTGTGAGGGCTTTTATATTTCCGGTGATTGCGCGGTGTGAGGGGTTTTATATTTCCGGTGATTGCGCGGTGTGAGAGGTTTATACTTCCGGTGATTGCGCGGTGTGAGAGGGTTTATATTTCCGGTGATTGCGCGGTGTGAGGGGTTTTATATTTCCGGTTATTGCGCGGTGTGAGGGGTTTTATATTTCTGGTGATTGCGCGGTGTGAGGGGTTTATACTTCCGGTGATTGCGCGGTGTGAGAGGGTTTATATTTCCGGTGATTGCGCGGTGTGAGGGGTTTTATATTTCCGGTTATTGCGCGGTGTGAGGGGGTTTATATTTCCGGTTATTGCGCGGTGTGAGGGGTTTTATATTTCTGGTGATTGCGCGGTGTGAGGGGTTTATACTTCCGGTGATTGCGCGGTGTGAGAGGGTTTATATTTCCGGTGATTGCGCGGTGTGAGGGGTTTTATATTTCCGGTTATTGCGCGGTGTGAGGGGGTTTATATTTCCGGTTATTGCGCGGTGTGTGGGGGGTTTTATATTTCCTGTGATTGTGCGGTGTGAGGGGGTTTATATTTCCGGTGATTGCGCGGTGTGAGGGGGTTTATATTTCCGGTTATTGCGCGGTGTGGGGGTTTATATTTCCGGTGATTGCGCGGTGTGAGGGGGTTTATATTTCCGGTGATTGCGCGGTGTGAGGGGTTTATATTTCCGCTGATTGCGCGGTGTGGGGGGGGGTTTATATTTCCGGTGATTGCGCGGTGTGAGGGGTTTATATTTCCGGTGATTGCGCGGTGTGGGGGGTTTATATTTCCGGTGATTGCGCGGTGTGGGGGGGTTATATTTCCGGTGATTGCGCGGTGTGGGGGGTTTATATTTCCGGTGATTGCGCGGTGTGGGGGGGTTATATTTCCGGTGATTGCGCGGTGTGGGGGGTTTATATTTCCGGTGATTGCGCGGTGTGAGGGGTTTATATTTCCGGTGATTGCGCGGTGTGAGGGGTTTTATATTTCTGGTGATTGCGCGGTGTGGGGGGGTTTATATTTCCGGTGATTGCGCGGTGTGAGGGGGTTTATATTTCCGGTGATTGCGCGGTGTGGGGGGGTTATATTTCCGGTGATTGCGCGGTGTGGGGGGTTTATATTTCCGGTGACTGCACGGTGTGAGGGGTTTTATATTTCAGGTGATTGCGCGGTGTGAGGGGTTTATATTTCTGGTGATTGCGCGGTGTGAGGGGTTTATATTTCCGGTGATTGCGCGGTGTGGGGGGTTTATATTTCCGGTGATTGCGCGGTGTGAGGGGTTTTATATTTCAGGTGATTGCGCGGTGTGAGGGGGTTTATATTTCCGGTGATTGCGCGGTGTGGGGGGTTTATATTTCCGGTGATTGCGCGGTGTGAGGGGTTTATATTTCCGGTGATTGCGCGGTGTGAGGGGTTTTATATTTCCGGTGATTGCGCGGTGTGGGGGGTTTATATTTCCGGTGATTGCGCGGTGTGAGGGGTTTATATTTCCGGTGATTGCGCGGTGTGAGGGGTTTTATATTTCCGGTGATTGCGCGGTGTGAGGGGTTTTATATTTCTGGTGATTGCGCGGTGTGAGGGGTTTTATATTTCAGGTGATTGCGCGGTGTGAGGGGGGTTTATATTTCCGGTGATTGCGCGGTGTGAGGGGTTTATATTTCCGGTGATTGCGTGGTGTGAGGGGGTTCATATTTCCGGTGATTGCGCGGTGTGAGGGGTTTATATTTCCGGTGATTGCGCGGTGTGAGGGGTTTTATATTTCCGGTGATTGCGCGGTGTGAGGGGTTTTATATTTCCGGTGATTGCGCGGTGTGAGGGGTTTATATTTCCGGTGATTGAGCGGTGTGTAATGTTTTATATTTCCGGTGATTGCGCGGTGTGAGGGGTCATATTTCCGGTGATTGCGCGGTGTGAGGGGTTTATATTTCCGGTGATTGTGCGGTGTGAGGGGTTTATATTTCCGGTTATTGCGCGGTGTGAGGGGTTTATATTTCCGGTGATTGCGCGGTGTGAGGGGTTTTATATTTCCGGTGATTGCGCGGTGTGAAGGGTTTTATATTTCCGGTGATTGCGCGGTGTGAGGGGTTTTATATTTCCGGTGATTGCGCGGTGTGAGGGGTTTATATTTCCGGTGATTGCGCGGTGTGAGGGGGTTTATATTTCCGGTGATGGCGCGGTGTGAGGGGTTTATATTTCCGGTGATTGCGCGGTGTGAGGGGGTTTATATTTCCGGTGATTGCGCGGTGTGAGGGGTTTTATATTTCCGGTGATTGCGCGGTGTGAGGGGTTTATATTTCCGGTGATTGCGCGGTGTGAGGGGGTTTATATTTCCGGTGATTGCGCGGTGTGAGGGGTTTATATTTCCGGTGATTGCGCGGTGTGAGGGGTTTATATTTCCGGTGATTGCGCGGTGTGAGGGGTTTTATATTTCCGGTGATTGCGCAGTGTGAGGGGTTATATATTTCCGGTGATTGCGCGTTGTGAGGGGTTATATTTCCGGTGATTGCGCGGTGTGAGGGGTTTATATTTCCGGTGATTGCGCGGTGTGGGGGGTTTTATATTTCCGGTGATTGCGCGGTGTGAGGGGTTTATATTTCCGGTGATTGCACGGTGTGAGGGGTTTATATTTCCGGTGATTGCGCGGTGGGAGGGGTTTTATATTTCAGGTGATTGCGCGGTGTGAGGGGGTTTATATTTCCGGTGATTGCGCGGTGTGAGAGGTTTTATATTTCCGGTGATTGCGCGGTGTGAGGGGTTTTATATTTCCGGTGATTGCGCGGTGTGCGGGGTTTATATTTCCGGTGATTGCGCGGTGTGAGGGGTTTTATATTTCCGGTGATTGCACGGTGTGAGGGGGTTTATATTTCCGGTGATTGCGCGGTGTGAGGGGTTTATATTTCCGGTGATTGCGCGGTGTGGGGGGTTTATATTTCCGGTGATTGCGCGGTGGGAGGGGGTTTATATTTCCGGTGATTGCGCGGTGTGAGGGGTTTATATTCCCGGTGATTGCGCGGTGTGGGGGGGGTTTATATTTCCCGTGATTGCGCGGTGGGAGGGGTTTTATATTTCAGGTGTTTGCGCGGTGTGAGGGGGTTTATATTTCCGGTGATTGCGCGGTGTGAGGGGTTTTATATTTCCGGTGATTGCGCGGTGTGAGGGGTTTATATTTCCGGTGATTGCACGGTGTGGGGGGGTTTATATTTCTGGTGATTGCGCGGTGTGAGGGGGTTTATATTTCCGGTGATTGCGCGGTGTGGGGGGGGTTTTATATTTCCGGTGATTGCGCGGTGTGGGGGGGTTTTATATTTCCGGTGATTGCGCGGTGGGAGGGGTTTATATTTCCGGTGATTGCGCGGTGTGAGGGGTTTTATATTTCCGGTGATTGCGCGGTGTGAGGGGGTTTATATTTCCGGTGATTGCGCGGTGTGGGGGGGTTTATATTTCCGGTAATTGCGCGGTGGGAGGAGTTTTATATTTCCGGTGATTGCGCGGTGTGAGGGGTTTTATATTTCCGGTGATTGCGCGGTGTGAGGGGTTTTATATTTCCTGTGATTGCGCGGTGTGAGGGGGTTTATATTTCCGGTGATTGCGCGGTGTGAGGGGTTTTATATTTCCGGTGATTGCGCGGTGTGAGGGGTTTTATATTTCCGGTGATTGCGCGGTGTGAGGGGGTTTATATTTCCGGTGATTGCGCGGTGTGAGGGGGTTTATATTTCCGGTGATTGCGCGGTGTGAGGGGTTTATATTTCCGGTAATTGCGCGGTGTGAGGGTTTATATTTCCGGTGATTGCGCGGTGTGAGGGGGTTTATATTTCCGGTGATTGCGCGGTGTGAGGGGGGTTTATATTTCCGGTGATTGCGCGGTGTGAGGGGTTTATATTTCCGGTGATTGCGCGGTGTGAGGGGGGTTTATATAACCGGTCGGCATCGCGCAGTTTCTTCGGAGGACAGAGGAAGCCGCGATCTATAACTGATCAGATGCCGCGGTCGCTATTAATCACGAGGGGTTAAGGGGCCGGGATTGCGCTGTCTCTGATCTTGGCGGTTGCCGGCGGCTGTGAGAAGCCGTGTACGGTGCAGGCTGCGCTCCTTCTAGTGTGACGGCGCACGTACAGCATAATACTATAGATCTGATGTCACCAAGGGGTTAATCCCTCCTGTATTTCATATTTACAGCGCTAATAATAAATAATAATAATTACCAACACTGTGCCGGACAAAAACGCACCAAAACCGGACAGAAATGACCTCATGTAACCTTACTACTGCATCATGGGAAACCTCCTGACTGATAACAGAGAGAACACTAAACAACAGCGGTGACCGGAAGTCATGTACACCCGACCAGCGCTGCTCTCTACCTCATACATGGAAAGGACCTCTGATGACGTCACCACCATGTGAACGGGACAACAAGAGAGGCGGAGCTTATAACTGGAGAGGAGGCATAGCCCCACCCCTCATGTGACGTAATCATGAATTCTTCTCACCATAGCACAGGAGACCGGACCACTCACAGAACTCCGCCCCACATGTCACGTGATCAGCTTCACAGGTCTTTCCTCCACCACTTTTCTCAAATGATAAGCTCCACCCCTTCCGTCCCAGTCACGTGGTGGTGATGTCATCACAGGTCCTTTTACCACAACAAATTATATTTTGCACTGTTTAGCGCCGATCACTCCTTCATCGCTCATATGATGCTCAGGACCCCTCATGTCACTTGATCATCACACAGGTCCTTCATACATCGCTCACACTTCTAAAACCCCCGCCCCTGATTCCACGGTCACGTGACCTTGATATCCCAGGTCCTTCCACCTCCGCCTCTCTTCACTAATAAGCTCCGCCTTTTCCTGTCACTTGGTGGTGACGTCATCACAGGTCCTTCAGCTGTTACGTGATGAGGTAAAGAGCAGCGCTGGTCGGGTGTTCTCTCTGTTATCAACCATTGAGTGACTCCGCCCACTGGAGTCCTAGCCCGGATTTAACCCCTCCAGTGCCGGCCTCTTTGGGGTAAGTTGTTATTTCTGGTCTTTGTAGTGGTCGGATGGTTTGTGGGACGAGTCGTGTTTTGTAATGACATAATATTCGGGACATACAACTTATTCACTGACTTTTATACATTTCTCGTTAATGTCGTTCACCGTGCGGTTTAAAGAGGCTCTGTCACCAGATTTTGCAGCCCCTATCTGTTATTGCTGCACATCGGGGCGTGTTTACTACTTTTACTAGCTGGGCGTTGTGTATAGAAGTATCATCCACTTCTCTTCACAACGCCCAGCTTCTGGCAGTGCAGACACAGCCGTGTTCTCCAGAGATCACGCTGTGACGTCACTCACAGGTCCTGCATCGTGTCGGACGAGCGAGGACACATCGGCACCAGAGGCTACAGTTGATTCTGCATCAGCGTTTGCAGGTAAGTAGCTACATCGACTTACCTGCAAACGCCGATGCTGCTGCAGAATCATCTGTAGCCTCTGGTGCCGATGTGTCCTCGCTCGTCTGACACGATGCAGGACCTGTGAGTGACGTCACAGCGTGATCTGCCAGAAGCTGGGCATTCTGAAGAGAAGTGGATGATACTTCTATACACAACGCCCAGCTAGTAAAAGTAGTAAACACGCCCCGATGTGCGCACATAATACACGCCCAGTTGGACTTTTACTTTTCAACACGCCCAGTTGTACTTTTGCAAGGCTCATTTGCATAAATACAAAAATGGTCATAACTTGGCCAAAAATGCTCGTTTTTTAAAAATAAAACGTTACTGTAATCTACATTGCAGCGCCGATCTGCTGTAATAGGAGATAGGGGTTTGAAAATCTGGTGACAGAGCCTCTTTAAGGGTATGTGCACATGGGGCGGATAAGATGTAGATTTTCTGTTCTCCACATAGAGGTGGGACCCCCATATATCAGACATTTATGGCATATCTCTCAGATGAGAAGAGTAAAATGAAGACATTCCCCCCCCAGACAATGAAGACCTGACTCATGACAACCTGACACATGGCGGATACTGCGGAGACATTGCTGACATCGCACAAGACGTGGTGCACACTATGCAGTCAGTGTTTTGATATGAACTGTGAGGTTCTGCAGCAGCTGAGGTGACATTATATATAAAGGGCACATGCAGTGTGATCTCTTATCATCATGTTATAGCGCAGGTGGAGCAGAGCAGAGTGATACATTGTTTTGTGGGATAAGATTCAGTATAAACTTGTATTTTACTCATTTAACCCCTTCCTGAACAGGACATTTACCGACATAGGGAACACCTGACACCCTGGGCTGGAAACCTGCAAAGGCTGGAAACCTGAGAGAACTGTGATTAAGGCCATTTATATACTTAGATTCTGTGGTCAACAGCGACTGCAGAAACTAAGCTGTAAGAAAGACGGGGGTCCTCCCTGACAGCTCATCGTCCCCACGTGACACGATGGATGGTTGTCATGGCAGCATGGGGGGCAATGAAGGTCCGCCATCTTTCTGCTCCTATAAACCCCTTAATATTAATCACGATATATTGCGATACATTAGTGTTACAGTGATTTGTACCGGAGATCTAATCATCACTAGTTCAAGTCCCCCAGAACAGGAATACATTTTTTTTTGAAAAAACAGTAAAATAAAGTTTTCATTTATGAATAAAAATAATTTAAAATGTAAAAAAAAACCTCCACAAACCCTTTTCCCATTTTTTCTCTAAAGTAACGTAAAAAACATAAACATAACTGGTATCACCGCATCCGTAAGAGTCAGAACGATTACAATATAATGTTATTTACCCGCACGGTGAACACCGTAAAAACATAAACATAACTGGTATCACCGCATCCGTAAGAGTCAGAACGATTACAATATAATGTTATTTACCCGCACGGTGAACACCGTAAAAACATAAACATAACTGGTATCACCGCATCCGTAAGAGTCAGAACGATTACAATATAATGTTATTTACCCGCACGGTGAACACCGTAAAAAACATAAACATAACTGGTATCACCGCATCCGTAAGAGTCAGAACGATTACAATATAATGTTATTTACCCGCACGGTGAACACCGTAAAAAACATAAACATAACTGGTATCACCGCATCCGTAAGAGTCAGAACGATTACAATATAATGTTATTTACCAGCACGGTGAACACCGTAAAAACATAAACATAACTGGTATCACCGCATCCGTAAGAGTCAGAACGATTACAATATAATGTTATTTACCCGCACGGTGAACACCGTAAAAAACATAAACATAACTGGTATCACCGCATCCGTAAGAGTCAGAACGATTACAATATAATGTTATTTACCCGCACGGTGAACACCGTAAAAACATAAACATAACTGGTATCACCGCATCCGTAAGAGTCAGAACGATTACAATATAATGTTATTTACCCGCACGGTGAACACCGTAAAAAACATAAACATAACTGGTATCACCGCATCCGTAAGAGTCAGAACGATTACAATATAATGTTATTTACCCGCACGGTGAACACCGTAAAAACATAAACATAACTGGTATCACCGCATCCGTAAGAGTCAGAACGATTACAATATAATGTTATTTACCCGCACGGTGAACACCGTAAAAACATAAACATAACTGGTATCACCACATCCGTAAGAGTCAGAACGATTACAATATAATGTTATTTACCCGCACGGTGAACACCGTAAAAACATAAACATAACTGGTATCACCGCATCCGTAAGAGTCAGAACGATTACAATATAATGTTATTTACCAGCACGGTGAACACCGTAAAAACATAAACATAACTGGTATCACCGCATCCGTAAGTGTCAGAACGATTACAATATAATGTTATTTACCCGCACGGTGAACACCGTAAAAACATAAACATAACTGGTATCACCGCATCCGTAAGAGTCAGAACGATTACAATATAATGTTATTTACCCGCACGGTGAACACCGTAAAAACATAAACATAACTGGTATCACCGCATCCGTAAGAGTCAGAACGATTACAATATAATGTTATTTACCCGCACGGTGAACACCGTAAAAACATAAACATAACTGGTATCACCGCATCCGTAAGAGTCAGAACATGCAAAAAAGCCAAGGTCTGAACATGTAGGACCCCTAGATAATGGTAATGGGGAGTTGATCACAGGGGATCAAGAGAAGGCAGAGTTACTAAATGGGTTCTTTAGCTCTGTATATACAACAGAAGAAGGAGCAGCTGATGTAGCCGGTGCCAGTGCTGTTAATATATCAGTTGATATACTGAATTGGATGAATGTAGAGATGGTCCAAGCTAAATTAAATAAAATAAATGTGCACAAGGCTCCGGGACCAGATGGGTTACACCCTGGAGTTCTTAAAGAGCTTAGTTCAGTTATTTCTGTCCCCCTTTTCATAATATTCAGAGAATCTCTAGTGACTGGTATAGTGCCAAGGGACTGGCGCAGGGCAAATGTGGTGCCTATTTTCAAAAAGGGCTCTAGGTCTTCCCCGGGTAATTATAGACCAGTAAGCTTAACATCCATCGTGGGGAAAATGTTTGAGGGGCTATTGAGGGACTATATACAGGATTATGTGACAATAAATAGCATTATAAGTGACAGCCAGCACGGTTTTACTAAGGACAGAAGCTGTCAAATCAACCTGATCTGTTTTTATGAAGAGGTGAGCAGAAGTCTAGACAGAGGGGCCGCTATGGATTTAGTGTTTTTGGACTTTGCAAAGGCATTTGACACTGTCCCCCATAGACACCTAATGGGTAAATTAAGGACTATAGGTTTAGAAAATATAGTTTGTAATTGGATTGAGAATTGGCTCAAGGACCGTATCCAGAGGGTTGTGGTCAATGATTCCTTCTCTGAATGGTCCCCGGTTATAAGTGGTGTACCCCAGGGTTCAGTGCTGGGACCACTATTATTCAACTTATTTATTAATGATATAGAGGAAGGGATTAATAGCACTATTTCTATTTTTGCAGATGACACCAAGCTATGTAATATAGTTCAGACTATGGAAGATGTTCATGAATTACAGGCAGATTTAAACAAACTAAGTGTTTGGGCGTCCACTTGGCAGATGAAGTTTAATGTAGATAAATGTAAAGTTATGCATCTGGGTACCAACAACCTGCATGCATCATATGTCCTAGGGGGAGCTACACTGGCGGATTCACTTGTTGAGAAGGATCTGGGTGTACTTGTAAATCATAAACTCAATAACAGCATGCAGTGTCAATCAGCTGCTTCAAAGGCCAGCAGGATATTGTCGTGTATTAAAAGAGGCATGGACTCGCGGGACAGGGATGTAATAATGCCACTTTACAAAGCATTAGTGAGGACTCATCCAGAATATGCAGTTCAGTTCTGGGCTCCAGTTCATAGAAAGGATGCCCTGGAGTTGGAAAAAATACAAAGAAGAGCAACGAAGCTAATAAGGGGCATGGAGAATTTAAGTTATGAGGAAAGATTGAAAGAATTAAACCTATTTAGCCTTGAAAAAAGAAGACTAAGGGGGGACATGATTAACTTATATAAATATATTAATGGCACATACAAAAAATATGGTGAAATCCTGTTCCTTGTAAAACCCCCTCAAAAGACAAGGGGGCACTCCCTCCGTCTGGAGAAAAAAAGGTTCAAGCTGCAGAGGCGACAAGGCTTCTTTACAGTAAGAACGGTGAATTTATGGAATAGCCTACCGCAGGAGCTGGTCACAGCAGGGACAGTAGATGGCTTTAAAAAAGGGTTAGATAATTTCCTAGAACAAAAAAATATTAGCTCCTATGTGTAGAAATTTTTCCTTCCCTTTTCCCTTCCCTTGGTTGAACTTGATGGACATGTGTCTTTTTTCAGCCGTACTAACTATGTAACTATGTAACTATGTAACTATGATTACAATATAATGTTATTTACCCGCACGGTGAACACCGTAAAAACATAAACATAACTGGTATCACCGCATCCGTAAGAGTCAGAACGATTACAATATAATGTTATTTACCCGCACGGTGAACACCGTAAAAACATAAACATAACTGGTATCACCGCATCCGTAAGAGTCAGAACGATTACAATATAATGTTATTTACCCGCACGGTGAACACCGTAAAAAACATTTTTAAAAAATAAAAAAACACTAGCAGCTCTAAAAAAAAAAAAAAAAAAAAAAAAAAAAAAAAAGAAGATCAAAAACTGCAGCTCATCCTACAAAAAATAAGCCCTCACTCCGCTACATCGACGGAAAAATAAAAAAAAGTTCTGGTTCTGATTATACAGTTTTTTTTTTTTTCCAAGGACAATTAGGGTGTGGCTTCTTTGGTGGGTGTCTTATAGGGCGTGGTATATCTCATGGGTCTGGCTAATGGGGCATGGTTTTCTTCCCAGAATTTCTGCATCCAAATAAGCAAACAAAACCGTCTGCACTAGTTTGGCTGACAACCACTATGGTGGCCGGTATCTCTCTGGTTATCTGGTTTTTACAGGCAGGTGATGTCTCACTTTATCACTAGGGCGAGGTGATATGTGCTGACCACTACTGGCAGCGTAAATACCAGCGCAGATAGTGTCACACTGTAGATGGTGTGCTCCTTGTAGATGGTGCTCCACACTGCCCCCTGTAGATAATGCCACACACAGCCCACTATAGATATTACCACACACGCCGCTCCCTGTAGATATTACCACACACGCCGCCCCTTGTAGATATTACCACACACGCCGCTCCCTGTAGATATTGCCACACACGCCGCTCCCTGTAGATATTGCCACACACGCCGCTCCCTGTAGATATTGCCACACACGCCGCTCCCTGTAGATATTGCCACACACGCCGCTCCCTGTAGATATTGCCACACACGCCGCTCCCTGTAGATATTGCCACACACGCCGCTCCCTGTAGATATTGCCACACACGCCGCTCCCTGTAGATATTGCCACACACGCCGCTCCCTGTAGATAGGGCCACACACGCCGCTCCCTGTAGATAGGGCCACACACGCCGCTCCCTGTAGATAGGGCCACACACGCCGCTCCCTGTAGATAGGGCCACACACGCCGCTCCCTGTAGATAGGGCCACACACGCCCCCCCCTGTAGATAGGGCCACACACGCCCCCCCCTGTAGATAGGGCCACACACGCCCCCCCCTGTAGATAGGGCCACACACGCCCCCCCCTGTAGATAGGGCCACACACAGCCCCCCTGTAGATAGGGCCACACACAGCCCCCCTGTAGATAGGGCCACACACAGCCCCCCTGTAGATAGGGCCACACACAGCCCCCCTGTAGATAGGGCCACACACAGCCCCCCTGTAGATAGGGCCACACACAGCCCCCCTGTAGATAGGGCCACACACAGCCCCCCTGTAGATAGGGCCACACACAGCCCCCCTGTAGATAGGGCCACACACAGCCCCCCTGTAGATAGGGCCACACACAGCCCCCCTGTAGATAGGGCCACACACAGCCCCCCTGTAGATAGGGCCACACACAGCCCCCCTGTAGATAGGGCCACACACAGCCCCCCTGTAGATAGGGCCACACACAGCCCCCCTGTAGATAGGGCCACACACAGCCCCCCTGTAGATAGGGCCACACACAGCCCCCCTGTAGATAGGGCCACACACAGCCCCCCTGTAGATAGGGCCACACACAGCCCCCCTGTAGATAGGGCCACACACAGCCCCCCTGTAGATAGGGCCACACACAGCCCCCCTGTAGATAGGGCCACACACAGCCCCCCTGTAGATAGGGCCACACACAGCCCCCCTGTAGATAGGGCCACACACAGCCCCCCTGTAGATAGGGCCACACACAGCCCCCCTGTAGATAGGGCCACACACAGCCCCCCTGTAGATAGGGCCACACACAGCCCCCCTGTAGATAGGGCCACACACAGCCCCCCTGTAGATAGGGCCACACACAGCCCCCCTGTAGATAGGGCCACACACAGCCCCCCTGTAGATAGGGCCACACACAGCCCCCCTGTAGATAGGGCCACACACAGCCCCCCTGTAGATAGGGCCACACACAGCCCCCCTGTAGATAGGGCCACACACAGCCCCCCTGTAGATAGGGCCACACACAGCCCCCCTGTAGATAGGGCCACACACAGCCCCCCTGTAGATAGGGCCACACACAGCCCCCCTGTAGATAGGGCCACACACAGCCCCCCTGTAGATAGGGCCACACACAGCCCCCCTGTAGATAGGGCCACACACAGCCCCCCTGTAGATAGGGCCACACACAGCCCCCCTGTAGATAGGGCCACACACAGCCCCCCTGTAGATAGGGCCACACACAGCCCCCCTGTAGATAGGGCCACACACAGCCCCCCTGTAGATAGGGCCACACACAGCCCCCCTGTAGATAGGGCCACACACAGCCCCCCTGTAGATAGCGCCACACACAGCCCCCCTGTACATAGCGCCACACACAGCCCCCCTGTACATAGCGCCACACACAGCCCACCTGTACATAGCGCCACACACAGCCCCCCTGTACATAGCGCCACACACAGCCCACCTGTACATAGCGCCACACACAGCCCACCTGTACATAGCGCCACACACAGCCCACCTGTACATAGCGCCACACACAGCCCACCTGTAGATAGGGCCACACACAGCCCCCTTGTAGATAGGGCCACACACAGCCCACTTGTAGATAGGGCCACACACAGCCCACTTGTAGATAGGGCCACACACAGCCCACCTGTACATAGCGCCACACACAGCCCCCTGTAGATAGCGCCACACACAGCCCCCTGTAGATAGCGAGACCAAGAGAGAAAATAAATGCTGAGAAACAAAGAAGTAATGAAAATACAAAAATATTTTATTAACATATAATAAGACATGTAAAAAGAATCCATAAACCCACAGTAAAAACACGGATCCTTGACTGGAGCATTAACCAAACCATGTATCTATATATGAACGGTTAGTGAGACACATGTGTATCCCTTGATGGAAAATAATATGACATGAGTGTGTGAGCGTCTTTGAGAGTATAGTCTATTAAAGTAAATAGGTCAGCTATGTGCATATGTGAATGCAAAGTACTGTAGACTAAATAGAATCACACCCTATAGTCAAAAAATAAGTTAGCAGTACTATGGTACAATAAACGTAACAACACACATGTCATTTATCAATGCAATGGGATCAAACATGCAGAGATTCCGTAATAAGGTAAGTAAAGTACACAAAATAGATGAGGTCTCACATACCCATAATGAATGAACAGAATGAATGCAGCCAAGGTCCACCCCAACGCGCGTTTCGGCGCTAATGCCACACACTGCTCCCTGTAGGGAATGCCACACACTGCTCCCTGTAGGGAATGCCACACATTGCTCCCTGTAGGGAATGCCACACACTGCCCCTTGTAGATTGGGCCACACACAGCCCCCCTGTAGATAGGGCCACACACAGCCCCCCTGTAGATAGGGCCACACACAGCCCCCCTGTAGATAGCGCCACACTCAGTGCCCCTTGTAGATGGCGCTCAACACTGCCCCTGTAGATAGCGCCACACACAGCCCCCCTGTAGATAGCGCCACACACAGCCCCCCTGTAGATAGGGCCCCATACAGCCCCCCTGTAGATAGGGCCCCATACAGCCCCCCTGTAGATAGGGCCCCATACAGCCCCCCTGTAGATAGGGCCCCATACAGCCCCCCTGTAGATAGGGCCCCATACAGCCCCCCTGTAGATAGGGCCCCATACAGCCCCCCTGTAGATAGGGCCCCATACAGCCCCCCTGTAGATAGGGCCCCATACAGCCCCCCTGTAGATAGGGCCCCATACAGCCCCCCTGTAGATAGGGCCCCATACAGCCCCCCTGTAGATAGGGCCCCATACAGCCCCCCTGTAGATAGGGCCCCATACAGCCCCCCTGTAGATAGGGCCCCATACAGCCCCCCTGTAGATAGGGCCCCATACAGCCCCCCTGTAGATATGGCCACACACATCGCACCTGTAGATAGGGACACACACAGCCTACTTGTAGATAGCGCCACACACAGCCCACCTGTAGATAGCGCGACACACAGCCCCCTGTAGATAGCGCCACACTCAGTGCCCCTTGTAGATGGCGCTCCACACTGCCCCCTGCAGATGGCGCCACACACAGCCCCCTGGGACACACACAGCCTACTTGTAGATAGCGCGACACACAGCCCACCTGTAGATAGCGCAACACACAGCCCCCTGTAGATAGCGCCACACTCAGTGCCCCTTGTAGATGGCGCTCCACACTGCCCCCTGCAGATGGCGCCACACACAGCCCCCTGTAGATAGCGCCACACACAGCCCCCTGTAGATCGCGCCACAAACAGTCCTACTGTGGATAGCGCCACAAACAGCCCCCCTGTGGATAGCACCACACCCCCCCCTTGTAGAAAGCACCACACCCTCTTGTAGATTGCTCCACACACAGCCCTCCTGTAGATTGCGCCACACACAGCCCCCTTGTAGGGAGAGCCACACACATCACCTTGTGGATAATGCCACATACCCCCCTTGTAGATAACACCACATACCCCCCTTGTAGATAGCGCCACAAACATCCCCTTGTAGAAAGCGCCACACCCCCCCTTGTACATAGTGCCACAAAGGGCCGGCCAGAACGGTGTGCCATTGCACTGGGTGCATCACTCTAGCAGGTGGAAGGGGGCGCTGCACTGGCTACCTTTCCCCTGCTTGTTTCAGAAGCGCCCGGGCCCGGTGACTCAGCATCCGCCTTTCCGCCCATAGTAGCCATAGCGGCGACACCGGGAATGAGGACGCCCATGCTGCCAGTCGGGATCGGCCCCCCATGGCCGGCGGCACTGCTAGCAGCTGCTACAGCTGTAGCAACGCCACATTCAATAGTGTCTGCGTGATCAGTACACAGGTACTATTAAATACTATAGCAAAGCAGGAAGGTATCTCCCAGCTCTGCTATCTGCTAGCGCCACTGTGTGGCTGGGGATTCCGCTCCTGGATGGAGCGCTTGAGTCATCAAGCGCTCCGTCCAGGAGCGGAATCTCCAGCCACAGGGGGATTCCGCTCTTTCAGGGAGCTACAGTAGCGCTATGTACAGGAAGGGGGGGGGGGGGTTCTATCACCTACAATGGGGCTGTGTGGCACTATCTACAGGGGAATCTGTGAGTGGTGGGCTGATGGTCATTTAAGTGAGAGTGGCGGGCTGATGGTCTTCAAGTGGTTTTCACCTCTGACCTCCAATTAAAGTTAATAGGAGGCAGAAAATACCTGTGGCGTTCGTTTGGAGCTTTCTTTGCCTACGTCTTTTCCGTTAGCTTCAACGGCTTAAAAAAAAAGTCAAACAACGCTCTCAATTTAAAATCTGCCTTAAAATTCCTGAAGGAATTTTGGGGGGAGTATGGCACTGTCTACATCGGGAGGTGGGGGGCTGTATGGCACTGTCTACAAGGGGGAGGTGAGGGGCTGTATGGCACAATCTACAGGGGGCACTATCTACAAGGGGGGCTGTGTGTGTGCCAGCGAGGGGAGGGGGGCATTATAAAATTCCTGAAGGAATTTTGAGGAAGATATTTTCTGCCTTACAAAAAACGCTGTGTGAACATATTCTCAGTGTAGTGCTTGTTTTTAGCTGTTTTCTGTCTTTCTAGAAACAATTTTTGGTAGGGGTGCCCTGAGGAAATTTAATTTTTCCAGTGGTGCCTCGAGTCCTTAAAGGTTGGGAAACTCTGCACTAGGCTACAGGATCACGCCGGCCTACGCAAGGATCCCGTCGCGGAGCAGCTCAGTTCCTCTTGGGAACGGGGCCTAGAGGAGTACAATTTTTTTGTGTTTGGGGCACTGTCTACAAGGAGCAGGTGGGGGGGTTGGGGGGAGTATGTCACTGTCTACATCAGGAGGTGGGGGGCTGTATGGCACTGTCTACAAGGGGGAGGTGAGGGGCTGTATGGCACTGTCTACATGGGGGAGGTGGGGGGCTATATGTCATGATCTACAAGGGGGAGTTGCGGCTCTGTATGGCGCTGTCTACATGGGGGAGGTGGGGGGTTGTATGTCACGATCTACAAGGGGGAGGTGGGGGAATGAACAGCACTGTCTACAAGGGGGAGGTGGTGGGCTGTATGACACTGTCAACAAGGAGGGGTGGCGGATTATGGCACAGTCTACAGGGAGGCTGTATGGCACAATCTAAAGGGGGCACTATCTACAAGGGGGGCTGTGTGTGTGCCAGCGAGGGGAGGGGGGCATTATACTGTGTGAAGGCCACTAATCAGACATTATTCTGTGTAAGGGCACTACAGGGGGAAATCTACTGTGTATGGCACTTAGGGCGCAAAACACTGTGTGGGCAAAATTAGAGGATAAAATACTGTGTCCTTAAAGGGGTAATAATATATTATATTATTAAATATTATTATTATTTTTGGGGCGTGGCCAGCAAGCAGCATGGATAGTCGTATCTGAGCTGAGCTCCCGGGGACCGTAACCTCTCCTGCTGATTATCCTGTCATCCTGGCTGGTAAATCTTTTTACTGGGACCAGACAAACTCTGGGCATACCTCTCCCCCTCGCAGGCTACCTGGGGACATTCTTCGGTGACTTCGTCGGCCCTGCGGACGGAAACAGTGCACGACGGCCTGGTGTTCTGCTGCAGCCTGCACTCGACGTACTTCCACTTGATATTAACCCAGCCCAGGAGACAACGAAGGACTTGCATCCACTTGCATCGGCGGTACACTGTTTATGCCCGACATCTCTTGCTTCTCCCAGGTGTCTTTTGGTCCTCTCTGTCAGACTCCGTGGTCCTGGTTGCATGGGCTTCTGTTCCTCGTGGCGGCTGGTGGTTAATGGTGGCCTGTCTGTGTCTGCAAGGCACGCATGGTGAAACATTCTTTCTCTGTCTCCCCTGACAGCCGGTGAAGGTACAGACCTCAGGCTCAGTTGGGGACGACAGTTTTGATTTCTCTCAAGGGAGACCCTGAGATTCCATTGTTACCAGTATCTGGATGGTGAGTTGCGGCCTAACGGAGCCATTTTGCATATATGCCTGTTATACATCTATGTCACTGATTTGGCTCACCTGCTCACTATACTTTCTGGGACTGCCTGCCTACCCGGTTCTTTGTCTATAGAGCTTACTTACCATATATAACTTCCTACCAGTGTGCCATACTCTGTTAAAAGGAGACTGTATCTGCTGCCTTACTTTTCCTGCTACACTATTGGTGGGGTGAGACCTACCTATTTCAGCTATACTGTGCACCATGCGTAAATCTAAACCTCAGTCTGCAGTGGATAAGCTAAAAGATTTTGCTCGTACTGATCAGGACGAAGATAATTCCTCTCCACGTAAAACGAGATCTATTCACCTCAAAAATAAAGAGGACGATGCCCGACCGAGTGGCGGCATGGATTCCGACACTGAGCCTAAACCTACGTTACGTCAGGTTTCATTGCAACTTCTATCGGCCATTGATGCTTGCAAAACTTCTTTAAACAGGCCAGATTGATGAGATAAACCTTGATGTCAGTTTGCTCCGTCACAACATGCAGAACCTGAGAGGCTGTATGGGAGAGATGGAGGGGCGACTTTCTCAAGTAGAGGACAGGATTGGTCCTCTTGCTACTACCCTGGCTGCTACTACACGGAAGGCGGATGCTTGTCAATCCAAAACTGATGACCTTGAAAATAGACTGCGTCGTAATAATTTACGTATAATTGGCTTACCGGAAAAATCTGAGGGCAAAACTCCTGAACCGTTTATTGAACAATGGCTCAAGAGTAACTTAGAGGCGTCAGCCTTTTCCCCTTGCTTTGTGGTTGAGAGGGCACATCGTGTTCCGGCTAAGCCGCTGCCTCAAGGTGCAGCCCCTCGGCAATTCCTGGTTGGGATTCTAAATTACAGAGATCGAGACACGTCTTTGCGTCAGTCCAGGTTGAAAGCTCCATTGAAATTCAACAATTCCACTATTTCCATATTCCCTGACTTTTCTGCAGACCTCCAGAAGCAGCGCGCCATCTCTATGGAGCTCAAAAGAAAGTTTAAGGAGTGAAACATTCCATACTCAATGGCATACCCTGCTCGTCTCCGAATTGCCTATGATGACAAAGTGGTCTTCTTGCATAGCCCGGCGAGAGAGTGGCTCCAGATGCATCCTCCGGTGGCTTGAGTGACTCTTCAGCATTCACCTGTGGGCCCTTCGAGAATGCTCCGTTGATCAGCCTGACATTCTTCACATGATGAACGTTACTGGGTGATATGTTGTATATTTTATGATGTTATACCGTACCTTATGTCGCTATATCTACCATTGGCTATTCAGGTCAGTTGATCCAGAGGGGGATCTCTCTCCTTTCTATATATTGTTCTCATCTGATTCACTGGTAAAAAACAAACAAAAAGACCCAGAACATTTTTCTTATATGTTTACTGATGCCAGGATGGATGCCTGACCAAGACGTAGTCGAGTATTCCCCAATCTAATTTTTCTACCCCAAATGTCTGCCCTACCTATGGTTCTTGGTGGGGACATTTCTGGGTTCTTTTCCTCGGTTACTTTGTTATGTTTGATTGTTGTTCATGTGTATGTCTATGCCACTGACTCTGATAACTCTGTCCATACCTTTTTCTGCTCATCCATTGTATGCTGCTGTACTGCCCAGGACTGGCAATTGATCCTTGATGACGGGCCTCGGGGTTCCCTCATATTAGGCGATCCCGTCCCCCCCTAATCTGTTTACAGGAGATGCACCTCATTAGTGAAAGATCTAGTTACCTTAGGAAACCTTGGATACAATGGGCGTGCCACTCCTTTCACACTTTTTATTCTAGAGGGGTTTCCCTGCTGATACATCGCACTGTACGATGGAATCCAATACAGACGCGAAGAGACCCAGCTGGAGATTTCGTTTTTGTTTATGCTGAAATAGACACGAAGCCATATGTTATTCTGTGTATATATAATCCACCACAGGCTAACACCTCCGTCCTTCAGGCAGCTATTGCTTTTGTACATCAAATTAGGTAATGTCTCCGGCTATAGACCGTTTCTCACAAGATCCCGCCCATAATTTAACACCCACTACTCCTTTGTGTCAGCTGATAGAAGGTTTGGGCTGGATTGATCTATGAAGACATTGTCACCCACAGGTTCTGGAATACACTTGTCATTCTCCTGGGAGACAGGCTCTCTCCAGGATTGATCTATGAAGACATTGTCACCCACAGGTTCTGGAATACACTTGTCATTCTCCTGGGAGACAGGCTCTCTCCAGGATTGATCTATGAAGACATTGTCACCCACAGGTTCTGGAATACACTTGTCATTCTCCTGGGAGACAGGCTCTCTCCAGGATTGATCTATGAAGACATTGTCACCCACAGGTTCTGGAATACACTTGTCATTCTCCTGGGAGACAGGCTCTCTCCAGGATTGATCTATGAAGACATTGTCACCCACAGGTTCTGGAATACACTTGTCATTCTCCTGGGAGACAGGCTCTCTCCAGGATTGATCTATGAAGACATTGTCACCCACAGGTTCTGGAATACACTTGTCATTCTCCCGGGAGACAGGCTCTCTCCAGGATTGATCTATGAAGACATTGTCACCCACAGGTTCTGGAATACACTTGTCATTCTCCTGGGAGACAGACTCTCTCCAGGATTGATCTATGAAGACATTGTCACCCACAGGTTCTGGAATACACTTGTCATTCTCCTGGGAGACAGGCTCTCTCCAGGATTGATCTATGAAGACATTGTCACCCACAGGTTCTGGAATACACTTGTCATTCTCCCGGGAGACAGGCTCTCTCCAGGATTGATCTATGAAGACATTGTCACCCACAGGTTCTGGAATACACTTGTCATTCTCCTGGGAGACAGGCTCTCTCCAGGATTGATCTATGAAGACATTGTCACCCACAGGTTCTGGAATACACTTGTCATTCTCCTGGGAGACAGGCTCTCTCCAGGATTGATCTATGAAGACATTGTCACCCACAGGTTCTGGAATACACTTGTCATTCTCCTGGGAGACAGACTCTCTCCAGGATTGATCTATGAAGACATTGTCACCCACAGGTTCTGGAATACACTTGTCATTCTCCTGGGAGACAGACTCTCTCCAGGATTGATCTATGAAGACATTGTCACCCACAGGTTCTGGAATACACTTGTCATTCTCCTGGGAGACAGGCTCTCTCCAGGATTGATCTATGAAGACATTGTCACCCACAGGTTCTGGAATACACTTGTCATTCTCCTGGGAGACAGGCTCTCTCCAGGATTGATCTATGAAGACATTGTCACCCACAGGTTCTGGAATACACTTGTCATTCTCCTGGGAGACAGGCTCTCTCCAGGATTGGTCTATGAAGACATTGTCACCCACAGGTTCTGGAATACACTTGTCATTCTCCTGGGAGACAGACTCTCTCCAGGATTGATCTATGAAGACATTGTCACCCACAGGTTCTGGAATACACTTGTCATTCTCCTGGGAGACAGGCTCTCTCCAGGATTGATCTATGAAGACATTGTCACCCACAGGTTCTGGAATACACTTGTCATTCTCCTGGGAGACAGGCTCTCTCCAGGATTGATCTATGAAGACATTGTCACCCACAGGTTCTGGAATACACTTGTCATTCTCCTGGGAGACAGGTTCTCTCCAGGATTGATTATGATTTTGGTTCTCCTGCCTTATCTATTTATGTGTCCTCCAGATCACTCTCTTCCAGGGGGATTTCGGACCACAGTGCGATACTGGTCAGGTCGGAATTTCCTGGACAGCGATTGTTACCTACTTGGAAGTTGCATCCTTTCTGGTTGACACTTATTGGACCCTCTGATCGCATCCCAGACCAAATTATACAATGTTTACAAGTACATGATGCACCTATTTCTCATACCCTGAAGTGGGATACCTTTAAGGCGTACTTGCGTGGTTGTTTGCGATCTACAATTTCTTGTATTATAAAGTCCACGGCTCACTCTGAGAGGGAGGCGGGGGAATGTGTGGCCTCCGCAGAGTTGCTGTATATTTCGGATCCCACGGACGCACACAAGGCTAGTTGGTTACATTTCACTCGTTTATATAAACATGTGCTTCACCTTAAGACTAAGCGCAAATTGTTTTATTACACGTCAATATTATTTTGAGATGGAGAATCAATCCAGTCAGTTATTGGCCCACTTAATTAGACACAATAACTCCTCCAATTCAGGATAATGAGGGTGGTCTATTAACAGAGGGGGATGCCATTGCTACCAGATTTAGAAAGGACTATACCATTTTATATAGTTCCACCTCTAATCATACCATCGCAGACGTTGTAGTTTATCTGAGTGATCTGACTTTTCCTACTCTCTCTTCATCGCAGGTTACATTGCTTGACTCCCCTATGATGATGGCGGAACTTCAAGAGGCTATTCGGGAAATGTCTCTCCATAAATCCCCAGGTCCTGATGGGCTCCCTATTGAAGGTTATAGGAGGTATCGGGAACATATGGGCCCCATGTTGTTAGATACTCTTAACCAGGCTTTACTCAGCCACTCACTTCCCTCTACATTTGATGATGCTTCTATTATTGTGCTACTGAAGCCGGATAAAGACCCTGTTGATTGTGGTTCTTATAGACCAATTTCCCTAGTTAACGTAGACTATAAAATCCTACCTAAGATCCTGGCAAAGCGACTGAATCAAGTTGTTCTAACAATTATTCACCCTGACCAAACTGAATTCATGCGCGGTAAATCTACATCTATAAACATTACACGTGTACAGACACTTATGCAGATGGGTAGAATGCGTCATTTGCCTTGGGCTGTCGCTTCATTAGATACTATGAAGGCGTTCGACTCTGTTGAGTGCTCCTTCCTTCTGGCCGGCCTTCACAGCTTTGGTCCTACATTTATCTCATGGATCCAACTTCTCTATAAATCCCTTATGGCTATTGTGGTGGTCAATGGCATCCCCTCTGATTCTTCTCCTCTGGCACGGGGTACGCGGCAGGGATGTCCCCTCTCACCGCTTTTATTTGCTATTGCCATTGAAGCTATAGCTATTAGATTGAGATCCACCCCTATGGTAACTGGTGTGCAGTGGGAGGGAGGGTCTGCTGTGGTGGGCCTGTACGCTGACGAGAAGGTCCTTTTCCTGCGCAGCCCTCATGAGTCTTTTGGTCACGGTGTCCGCTTGTTAGATGCCTTTTTGCCATTTTCTGGGCTTAGGGTTAATTGGCAGAAGTGCCCCATTTCCTACATGATGTGATCGGCGCTGTAATGTCGGTGACAGTAATGCTTTATATTTAGAAAAACGTTCTATATTTACCACGTTAGGAGCGATTTTACATTTATGCTAATGAGTTTCTTAATGCCCAAGTGGGCGTGTTTTTACTTTAGAGCAAGTGGGCGTTGTACAGAGGAGTGTATGACGCTGACCAATCAGTGACCAATCAGCATCATGCACTCCTCTCCATTCATTTAGTCAGTGCATAGTGACACTGCGTTGTTCACGATCTGCTGTCTTATACTGACACATTAACGTTACTGAAGTGTTTAGACAGTGAATAGACATTCCTTCCAGCCAGGACGCGATGTCTATTCACAATCTCGACACTTCGGTAACGTTTACAGCAGAGCAAAGCGTAATCTCCCTGTAACCGGTCATTTACAGCGAGATCTCGCGAGATTACACTTTGCTCTGCTGTAAGTACCACAGAAACGTTACCGAAGTGTCGGGATTGTGAATAGACATGGCGTCCTGGCTGGAAGGAATGTCTATTCACTGTCTAAACACTTCAGTAACGTTAATGTGTCAGTGACTGAGCCCAGGCTAAGTGTAGAATCCCCAGTCAGAGGGTTGCCGACGCTCTGGCCGGGTATTCCGCTCCCGGAGGAGTGAATGGCAGAGCAGGGAGCGGAGAGTTTCCTGCTCCGCCACAGTATTCAGTAGTACCTGCGTCCTGAGGATGCAAATACAATTGAAAATGGCCGGGACAGTTATTTGCCGGGACTGTCTCTGTAAATTTGGGACAGTCCCGGCAAATTCAGGACTGTTGGCCACTATGAGAATATGGCGACACTAAATAACATTGTTTTCTAACAAAAAGTTATTTCTATGTAAATATCGCACATCATGAAAAAAACCATAGAAATTTGGTATCGTCCGGCAGAATCTAATCCTCGCACCGCGGGACCGGCAGAAAAATAAACAAGAAATAGATCTGAGGGAACAACTAAACCCGTCCTGGTGATTAAGGGGTTAACCTGCGGTGCGGATTATAGACACGCAGGATATCGCATTTATACCGCGGATTCGCGGCGCATTTGTTGCAGAATTTCCCCATTAAGTGAAATGGAAAGTCAAGTTCCGCAACAACCGCCATTGTTCCCAGAATCCTCTGCGGCTCCACCGCGTGTTCACAGCAACGCTGCAGGTTACACATCTATAAAAAAGAAGGCGTCATGTGACCCCTGCAGCCAATCACAGGCCGGAGAGGTCACATGTCATTATAGGGGTCACCTGGACACAGCCGGAAGAGCAGGGACGTGTTGCTATGGTAACGCTGGGAGAGGTGGGGATCGGCCTTGTTGTATTTCCGGAGTAGATATTCGGGGGGATTATACGTCCACCATTTGGGGTGAATATTCGGGTGATTTCCTTGCGTGTTGTGGGTCGTATTCGCTACGTGTGAACATTCCCTTAAACCGCACGGTGAACGACATTAACAAGAAATGTATA
>NW_027463043.1:0-36741 GCF_050947455.1 Rhinoderma darwinii
ATTGGAATGTTCTATGTAATAGCAGTATAGTGGAGGACAGCGCCACATATTGGAAGGTTCTATGTAATAGCAGTATAGTGGATGGGTCTATGTAATAGCAGTGTAGTGGAGGACAGCGCCACCTATTGGAAGGTTCTATGTATTAGCAGTATAGTGGAGGACAGCGCCACCTATTGGAAGGTTCTATGTAATAGCAGTATAGTGGAGGACAGCGCCACCTATTGGAATGTTCTATGTAATAGCAGTATAGTGGAGGACAGCGCCACCTACTGGAGGGGTCTATGTAATAGCAGTATAGTGGAGGACAGCGCCACCTACTGGAGGGGTCTATGTAATAGCAGTATAGTGGAGGACAGCGCCACCTATTGGAATGTTCTATGTAATAGCAGTATAGTGGAGGACAGCGCCACCTATTGGAAGGTTCTATGTAATAGCATTATAGTGGAGGACAGCGCCACCTATTGGAATGTTCTATGTAATAGCAGTATAGTGGAGGACAGCGCCACCTATTGGAAGGTTCTATGTAATAGCAGTATAGTGGAGGACAGCGCCACCTATTGGAAGGTTCTATGTAATAGCAGTATAGTGGAGGACAGCGCCACCTATTGGAATGTTCTATGTAATAGCAGTATAGTGGAGGACAGCGCCACCTATGGGTAGGTTCTATATAATAGCAGTATAGTGGAGGACAGCGCCACATATTGGAATGTTCTATGTAATAGCAGTATAGTGGAGGACAGCGCCACCTATTGGAATTTTCTATGTAATAGCAGTATAGTGGAGGACAGCGCCACCTATTGGAATATTCTATGTAATAGCAGTATAGTGGAGGACAGCGCCACCTATTGGAAGGTTCTATGTAATAGCAGTATAGTGGAGGACAGCGCCACCTATTGGAAGGTTCTATGTAATAGCAGTACAGTGGAGAACAGCGCCACCTATTGGAAGGTTCTATGTAATAGCAGTATAGTGGAGGACAGCGCCACCTATTGGAATGTTCTATGTAATAGCAGTATAGTGGAGGACAGCGCCACCTATGGGTAGGTTCTATGTAATAGCAGTATAGTGGAGGACAGCGCCACCTATGGGTAGGTTCTATATAATAGCAGTATAGTGGAGGACAGCGCCACCTATTGGAATGTTCTATGTAATAGCAGTATAGTGGAGGACAGCGCCACCTATTGGAAGGTTCCATGTAATAGCAGTATAGTGGAGGAAAGCGCCACCTATTGGAATGTTCTATGTAATAGCAGTATAGTGGAGGACAGCGCCACATATTGGAAGGTTCTATGTAATAGCAGTATAGTGGATGGGTCTATGTAATAGCAGTATAGTGGAGGACAGCGCCACCTATTGGAAGGTTCTATGTATTAGCAGTATAGTGGAGGACAGCGCCACCTATTGGAAGGTTCTATGTAATAGCAGTATAGTGGAGGACAGCACCACCTATTGGAATGTTCTATGTAATAGCAGTATAGTGGAGGACAGCGCCACCTATTGGAAGGTTCTATGTAATAGCAGTATAGTGGAGGACAGCGCCACCTATTGGAAGGTTCTATGTAATAGCAGTATAGTGGAGGACAGCGCCACCTATTGGAATGTTCTATGTAATAGCAGTATAGTGGAGGACAGCGCCACCTATTGGAAGGTTCTATGTATTAGCAGTATAGTGGAGGACAGCGCAACCTATTGGAAGGTTCTATGTAATAGCAGTATAGTGGAGAACAGCGCCACCTACTGGAGGGGTCTATGTAATAGCAATATAGTGGAGGACAGCGCCACCTATTGGAAGGTTCTATGTAATAGCAGTATAGTGGAGGACAGTGCCACCTATTGGAAGGTTCTATGTAATAGCAGTATAGTGGAGGACAGCGCCACCTATTGGAATGTTCTATGTAATAGCAGTATAGCGGAGGACAGCCCCACATATTGGAAGGTTCTATGTAATAGCAGTATAGTGGAGGACAGCGCCACCTATTGGAAGGTTCTATGTAATAGCAGTATAGAGGAGAACAGCGCCACCTACTGGAGGGGTCTATGTAATAGCAGTATAGTGGAGGACAGCGCCACCTAATGGAATGTTCTATGTAATAGCAGTATAGTGGAGGACAACGCCCCCTATTGGAAGGTTCTATGTAATAGCAGTATAGTGGAGGACAGCGCCACCTATTGGAAGGTTCTATGTAATAGCAGTATAGTGGAGGACAGCGCCACCTATTGGAAGGTTCTATGTAATAGCAGTATAGTGGAGGACAGCGCCACCTATTGGAATGTTCTATGTAATAGCAGTATAGTGGATGGGTCTATGTAATAGCAGTGTAGTGGAGGACAGCGCCACCTATTGGAAGGTTCTATGTATTAGCAGTATAGTGGAGGACAGCGCCACCTATTGGAAGGTTCTATGTAATAGCAGTATAGTGGAGGACAGCGCCACCTATTGGAATGTTCTATGTAATAGCAGTATAGTGGAGGACAGCGCCACCTACTGGAGGGGTCTATGTAATAGCAGTATAGTGGAGGACAGCGCCACCTACTGGAGGGGTCTATGTAATAGCAGTATAGTGGAGGACAGCGCCACCTATTGGAATGTTCTATGTAATAGCAGTATAGTGGAGGACAGCGCCACCTATTGGAAGGTTCTATGTAATAGCATTATAGTGGAGGACAGCGCCACCTATTGGAATGTTCTATGTAATAGCAGTATAGTGGAGGACAGCGCCACCTATTGGAAGGTTCTATGTAATAGCAGTATAGTGGAGGACAGCGCCACCTATTGGAAGGTTCTATGTAATAGCAGTATAGTGGAGGACAGCGCCACCTATTGGAATGTTCTATGTAATAGCAGTATAGTGGAGGACAGCGCCACCTATGGGTAGGTTCTATATAATAGCAGTATAGTGGAGGACAGCGCCACATATTGGAATGTTCTATGTAATAGCAGTATAGTGGAGGACAGCGCCACCTATTGGAATGTTCTATGTAATAGCAGTATAGTGGAGGACAGCGCCACCTATTGGAATGTTCTATGTAATAGCAGTATAGTGGAGGACAGCGCCACCTATTGGAAGGTTCTATGTAATAGCAGTATAGTGGAGGACAGCGCCACCTATTGGAAGGTTCTATGTAATAGCAGTATAGTGGAGGACAGCGCCACCTATTGGAATGTTCTATGTCATAGCAGTATAGTGGAGGATAGCGCCACCTATTGGAAGGTTCTATGCAATAGCAGTACAGTGGAGAACAGCGCCACCTATTGGAATGTTCTATGTAATAGCAGTATAGTGGAGGACAGCGCCACCTATTGGAAGGTTCTATGCAATAGCAGTATAGTGGAGGACAGCGCCACCTATTGGAATGTTCTATGTAATAGCAGTATAGTGGAGGACAGCGCCACCTATTGGAATGTTCTATGTAATAGCAGTATAGTGGAGGACAGCGCCACCTATTGGAAGGTTCTATGTAATAGCAGTATAGTGGAGGACAGCGCCACCTATTGGAAGGTTCTATGTAATAGCAGTATAGTGGAGGACAGCGCCACCTATTGGAATGTTCTATGTAATAGCAGTATAGTGGAGGATAGCGCCACCTATTGGAAGGTTCTATGTAATAGCAGTACAGTGGAGAACAGCGCCACCTATTGGAAGGTTCTATGTAATAGCAGTATAGTGGAGGACAGCGCCACCTATTGGAAGGTTCTATGTAATAGCAGTATAGTGGAGGACAGCGCCACATATTGGAAGGTTCTATGTAATAGCAGTATAGTGGAGGACAGCGCCACCTATTGTAATGTTCTATGTCATAGCAGTTTAGTGGAGGATAGCGCCACCTATTGGAAGGTTCTATGTAACAGCAGTACAGTGGAGAACAGCGCCACCTATTGGAAGGTTCTATGTAATAGCAGTATAGTGGAGGACAGCGCCACCTATTGGAAGGTTCTATGTAATAGCAGTATAGTGGAGGACAGCGCCACCTATTGGAATGTTCTATGTAATAGCAGTATAGTGGAGGACAGCGCCACCTATTGGAAGGTTCTATGTAATAGCAGTATAGTGGAGGACAGCGCCA
Source organism: Rhinoderma darwinii (assembly GCF_050947455.1). Classification (NCBI taxonomy): domain Eukaryota; kingdom Metazoa; phylum Chordata; class Amphibia; order Anura; family Rhinodermatidae; genus Rhinoderma; species Rhinoderma darwinii. Next base: position 4,066 of record NW_027463043.1, read on the forward strand.
CCTATTGGAAGGTTCTATGTAATAGCAGTATAGTGGAGGACAGCGCCACCTATTGGAATGTTCTATGTAATAGCAGTATAGTGGAGGACAGCGCCACCTATTGGAAGGTTCTATGTAATTGCAGTATAGTGGAGGACAGCGCCACCTATTGGAAGGTTCTATGTAATAGCAGTATAGTGGAGGACAGCGCCACCTATTGGAAGGTTCTATGTAATAGCAGTATAGTGGAGGACAGCGCCACCTATTGGAAGGTTCTATGTAATAGCAGTATAGTGGAGAACAGCGCCACCTACTGGAGGGGTCTATGTAATAGCAGTATAGTGGAGGACAGCGCCACCTATTGGAAGGACCTATGTAATAGCAGTATAGTGGAGAACAGCGCCACCTATTGGAAGGTTCTATGTAATAGCAGTATAGTGGAGGACAGCACCACCTATTGGAAGGTTCTATATAATAGCAGTATAGTGGAGGACAGCGCCACCTATTGGAATGTTCTATGTAATAGCAGTATAGTGGAGGACAGCGCCACCTATTGGAAGGTTCTATGTAATAGCAGTAGAGTGGAGGACAGCGCCACCTATTGGAATGTTCTATGTTAATAGCAGTATAGTGGAGGACAGCGCCACCTATTGGAATGTTCTATGTAATAGCAGTATAGTGGAGGGCAGCGCCACCTATTGGAAGGTTCTATGTAATAGCATTATAGTGGAGGACAGCGCCACCTATTGGAATGTTCTATGTAATAGCAGTATAGTGGAGGATAGCGCCACCTATTGGAAGGTTCTATGTAATAGCAGTACAGTGGAGAACAGCGCCACCTATTGGAAGGTTCTATGTAATAGCAGTATAGTGGAGGACAGCGCCACCTATTGGAAGGTTCTATGTTATAGCAGTATAGTGGAGGACAGCGCCACCTATTGGTAGGTTCTATATAATAGCAGTATAGTGGAGGACAGCGGCACCTATTGGAAGGTTCTATGTAATAGCAGTATAGTGGAGGACAGCGCCACCTATTGGAAGGTTCTATATAATAGCAGTATAGTGGAGGACAGCGCCACCTATTGGAAGGTTCTATGTAATAGCATTACAGTGAAGGACAGCGCCACCTATAGGAATGTTCTATGTAATAGCAGTATAGTGGAGGACAGCGCCACCTATTGGAAGGTTCTATGTAATAGCAGTATAGTGGAGGACAGCACCACCTATTGGAAGATTCTATGTAATAGCAGTATAGTGGAGGACAGCGCCACCTATTGGAATGTTCTATGTAATAGCAGTATAGTGGAGGACAGCGCCACCTATTGGAAGATTCTATGTAATAGCAGTACAGTGGAGAACAGCGCCACCTATTGGAAGGTTCTATATAATAGCAGTATAGTGGAGGACAGCGCCACCTATTGGAATGTTCTATGTAATAGCAGTATAGTGGAGGACAGCGCCACCTATTGGAATGTTCTATGTAATAGCAGTATAGTGGAGGGCAGCGCCACCTATTGGAAGGTTCTATGTAATAGCATTATAGTGGAGGACAGCGCCACCTATTGGAATGTTCTATGTAATAGCAGTATAGTGGAGGACAGCGCCACCTATTGGAAGGTTCTATGTAATAGCAGTATAGTGGAGGACAGCGCCACCTATTGGAAGGTTCTATGTAATAGCAGTATAGTGGAGGACAGCGCCACCTATTGGAATGTTCTATGTAATAGCAGTATAGTGGAGGATAGCGCCACCTATTGGAAGGTTCTATGTAATAGCAGTACAGTGGAGAACAGCGCCACCTATTGGAAGGTTCTATGTAATAGCAGTATAGTGGATGGGTCTATGTAATAGCAGTATAGTGGAGGACAGCGCCACCTATTGGAAGATTCTATGTATTAGCAGTATAGTGGAGGACAGCGCCACCTATTGGAAGGTTCTATGTAATAGCAGTATAGTGGAGGACAGCACCACCTATTGGAATGTTCTATGTAATAGCAGTATAGTGGAGGACAGCGCCACCTATTGGAAGGTTCTATGTAATAGCAGTATAGTGGAGAACAGCGCCACCTACTGGAGGGGTCTATGTAATAGCAGTATAGTGGAGGACAGCGCCACCTACTGGAGGGGTCTATGTAATAGCAGTACAGTGGAGAACAGCGCCACCTATTGGAAGGTTCTATATAATAGCAGTATAGTGGAGGACAGCGCCACCTATTGGAATGTTCTATGTAATAGCAGTATAGTGGAGGACAGTGCCACCTATTGGAATGTTCTATGTAATAGCAGTATAGTGGAGGACAGCGCCACCTATTGGAAGGTTCTATGTAACAGCAGTATAGTGGAGGACAGCACCACCTATTGGAAGGTTCTATATAATAGCAGTATAGTGGAGGACAGCGCCACCTACTGGAGGGGTCTATGTAATAGCAATATAGTGGAGGACAGCGCCACCTATTGGAATGTTCTATGTAATAGCAGTATAGCGGAGGACAGCCCCACATATTGGAAGGTTCTATGTAATAGCAGTATAGTGGAGGACAGTGCCACCTATTGGAAGGTTCTATGTAATAGCAGTATAGTGGAGGACAGCGCCACCTATTGGAAGGTTCTATGTAATAGCAGTATAGTGGAGGACAGCGCCACCTATTGGAATGTTCTATGTAATAGCAGTATAGTGGAGGACAGCGCCACATATTGGAAGGTTCTATGTAATAGCAGTATAGTGGATGGGTCTATGTAATAGCAGTGTAGTGGAGGACAGCGCCACCTATTGGAAGGTTCTATGTATTAGCAGTATAGTGGAGGACAGCGCCACCTATTGGAAGGTTCTATGTAATAGCAGTATAGTGGAGGACAGCGCCACCTATTGGAATGTTCTATGTAATAGCAGTATAGTGGAGGACAGCGCCACCTACTGGAGGGGTCTATGTAATAGCAGTATAGTGGAGGACAGCGCCACCTACTGGAGGGGTCTATGTAATAGCAGTATAGTGGAGGACAGCGCCACCTATTGGAATGTTCTATGTAATAGCAGTATAGTGGAGGACAGCGCCACCTATTGGAAGGTTCTATGTAATAGCATTATAGTGGAGGACAGCGCCACCTATTGGAATGTTCTATGTAATAGCAGTATAGTGGAGGACAGCGCCACCTATTGGAAGGTTCTATGTAATAGCAGTATAGTGGAGGACAGCGCCACCTATTGGAAGGTTCTATGTAATAGCAGTATAGTGGAGGACAGCGCCACCTATTGGAATGTTCTATGTAATAGCAGTATAGTGGAGGACAGCGCCACCTATGGGTAGGTTCTATATAATAGCAGTATAGTGGAGGACAGCGCCACATATTGGAATGTTCTATGTAATAGCAGTATAGTGGAGGACAGCGCCACCTATTGGAATGTTCTATGTAATAGCAGTATAGTGGAGGACAGCGCCACCTATTGGAATGTTCTATGTAATAGCAGTATAGTGGAGGACAGCGCCACCTATTGGAAGGTTCTATGTAATAGCAGTATAGTGGAGGACAGCGCCACCTATTGGAAGGTTCTATGTAATAGCAGTATAGTGGAGGACAGCGCCACCTATTGGAATGTTCTATGTCATAGCAGTATAGTGGAGGATAGCGCCACCTATTGGAAGCTTCTATGCAATAGCAGTACAGTGGAGAACAGCGCCACCTATTGGAATGTTCTATGTAATAGCAGTATAGTGGAGGACAGCGCCACCTATTGGAAGGTTCTATGTAATAGCAGTATAGTGGAGGACAGCGCCACCTATTGGAAGGTTCTATGTAATAGCATTATAGTGGAGGACAGCGCCACCTATTGGAATGTTCTATGTAATAGCAGTATAGTGGAGGACAGCGCCACCTATTGGAAGGTTCTATGTAATAGCAGTATAGTGGAGGACAGCGCCACCTATTGGAAGGTTCTATGTAATAGCAGTATAGTGGAGGACAGCGCCACCTATTGGAATGTTCTATGTAATAGCAGTATAGTGGAGGATAGCGCCACCTATTGGAAGGTTCTATGTAATAGCAGTACAGTGGAGAACAGCGCCACCTATTGGAAGGTTCTATGTAATAGCAGTATAGTGGAGGACAGCGCCACCTATTGGAAGGTTCTATGTAATAGCAGTATAGTGGAGGACAGCGCCACCTATGGGTAGGTTCTATGTAATAGCAGTATAGTGGAGGACAGCGCCACCTATGGGTAGGTTCTATATAATAGCAGTATAGTGGAGGACAGCGCCACCTATTGGAATGTTCTATGTAATAGCAGTATAGTGGAGGACAGCGCCACCTATTGGAAGGTTCCATGTAATAGCAGTATAGTGGAGGACAGCGCCACCTATTGGAATGTTCTATGTAATAGCAGTATAGTGGAGGACAGCGCCACATATTGGAAGGTTCTATGTAATAGCAGTATAGTGGATGGGTCTATGTAATAGCAGTATAGTGGAGGACAGCGCCACCTATTGGAAGGTTCTATGTATTAGCAGTATAGTGGAGGACAGCGCCACCTATTGGAATGTTCTATGTAATAGCAGTATAGTGGAGGACAGCACCACCTATTGGAATGTTCTATGTAATAGCAGTATAGTGGAGGACAGCGCCACCTATTGGAAGGTTCTATGTAATAGCAGTATAGTGGAGGACAGCGCCACCTATTGGAAGGTTCTATGTAATAGCAGTATAGTGGAGGACAGCGCCACCTATTGGAATGTTCTATGTAATAGCAGTATAGTGGAGGACAGCGCCACCTATTGGAAGGTTCTATGTAATAGCAGTATAGTGGAGGACAGCGCAACCTATTGGAAGGTTCTATGTAATAGCAGTATAGTGGAGAACAGCGCCACCTACTGGAGGGGTCTATGTAATAGCAATATAGTGGAGGACAGCGCCACCTATTGGAAGGTTCTATGTAATAGCAGTATAGTGGAGGACAGTGCCACCTATTGGAAGGTTCTATGTAATAGCAGTATAGTGGAGGACAGCGCCACCTATTGGAATGTTCTATGTAATAGCAGTATAGCGGAGGACAGCCCCACATATTGGAAGGTTCTATGTAATAGCAGTATACTGGAGGACAGCGCCACCTATTGGAAGGTTCTATGTAATAGCAGTATAGAGGAGAACAGCGCCACCTACTGGAGGGGTCTATGTAATAGCAGTATAGTGGAGGACAGCGCCACCTAATGGAATGTTCTATGTAATAGCAGTATAGTGGAGGACAACGCCCCCTATTGGAAGGTTCTATGTAATAGCAGTATAGTGGAGGACAGCGCCACCTATTGGAAGGTTCTATGTAATAGCAGTATAGTGGAGGACAGCGCCACCTATTGGAAGGTTCTATGTAATAGCAGTATAGTGGAGGACAGCGCCACCTATTGGAATGTTCTATGTAATAGCAGTATAGTGGATGGGTCTATGTAATAGCAGTGTAGTGGAGGACAGCGCCACCTATTGGAAGGTTCTATGTATTAGCAGTATAGTGGAGGACAGCGCCACCTATTGGAAGGTTCTATGTAATAGCAGTATAGTGGAGGACAGCGCCACCTATTGGAATGTTCTATGTAATAGCAGTATAGTGGAGGACAGCGCCACCTACTGGAGGGGTCTATGTAATAGCAGTATAGTGGAGGACAGCGCCACCTACTGGAGGGGTCTATGTAATAGCAGTATAGTGTAGGACAGCGCCACCTATTGGAATGTTCTATGTAATAGCAGTATAGTGGAGGACAGCGCCACCTATTGGAAGGTTCTATGTAATAGCATTATAGTGGAGGACAGCGCCACCTATTGGAATGTTCTATGTAATAGCAGTATAGTGGAGGACAGCGCCACCTATTGGAAGGTTCTATGTAATAGCAGTATAGTGGAGGACAGCGCCACCTATTGGAAGGTTCTATGTAATAGCAGTATAGTGGAGGACAGCGCCACCTATTGGAATGTTCTATGTAATAGCAGTATAGTGGAGGACAGCGCCACCTATGGGTAGGTTCTATATAATAGCAGTATAGTGGAGGACAGCGCCACATATTGGAATGTTCTATGTAATAGCAGTATAGTGGAGGACAGCGCCACCTATTGGAATGTTCTATGTAATAGCAGTATAGTGGAGGACAGCGCCACCTATTGGAATGTTCTATGTAATAGCAGTATAGTGGAGGACAGCGCCACCTATTGGAAGGTTCTATGTAATAGCAGTATAGTGGAGGACAGCGCCACCTATTGGAAGGTTCTATGTAATAGCAGTATAGTGGAGGACAGCGCCACCTATTGGAATGTTCTATGTCATAGCAGTATAGTGGAGGATAGCGCCACCTATTGGAAGGTTCTATGCAATAGCAGTACAGTGGAGAACAGCGCCACCTATTGGAATGTTCTATGTAATAGCAGTATAGTGGAGGACAGCGCCACCTATTGGAAGGTTCTATGTAATAGCAGTATAGTGGAGGACAGCGCCACCTATTGGAAGGTTCTATGTAATAGCATTATAGTGGAGGACAGCGCCACCTATTGGAATGTTCTATGTAATAGCAGTATAGTGGAGGACAGCGCCACCTATTGGAAGGTTCTATGTAATAGCAGTATAGTGGAGGACAGCGCCACCTATTGGAAGGTTCTATGTAATAGCAGTATAGTGGAGGACAGCGCCACCTATTGGAATGTTCTATGTAATAGCAGTATAGTGGAGGATAGCGCCACCTATTGGAAGGTTCCATGTAATAGCAGTATAGTGGAGGACAGCGCCACCTATTGGAATGTTCTATGTAATAGCAGTATAGTGGAGGACAGCGCCACATATTGGAAGGTTCTATGTAATAGCAGTATAGTGGATGGGTCTATGTAATAGCAGTATAGTGGAGGACAGCGCCACCTATTGGAAGGTTCTATGTATTAGCAGTATAGTGGAGGACAGCGCCACCTATTGGAAGGTTCTATGTAATAGCAGTATAGTGGAGGACAGCACCACCTATTGGAATGTTCTATGTAATAGCAGTATAGTGGAGGACAGCGCCACCTATTGGAAGGTTCTATGTAATAGCAGTATAGTGGAGGACAGCGCCACCTATTGGAAGGTTCTATGTAATAGCAGTATAGTGGAGGACAGCGCCACCTATTGGAATGTTCTATGTAATAGCAGTATAGTGGAGGACAGCGCCACCTATTGGAAGGTTCTATGTAATAGCAGTATAGTGGAGGACAGCGCAACCTATTGGAAGGTTCTATGTAATAGCAGTATAGTGGAGAACAGCGCCACCTACTGGAGGGGTCTATGTAATAGCAATATAGTGGAGGACAGCGCCACCTATTGGAAGGTTCTGTGTAATAGCAGTATAGTGGAGGACAGTGCCACCTATTGGAAGGTTCTATGTAATAGCAGTATAGTGGAGGACAGCGCCACCTATTGGAATGTTCTATGTAATAGCAGTATAGCGGAGGACAGCCCCACATATTGGAAGGTTCTATGTAATAGCAGTATAGTGGAGGACAGCGCCACCTATTGGAAGGTTCTATGTAATAGCAGTATAGAGGAGAACAGCGCCACCTACTGGAGGGGTCTATGTAATAGCAGTATAGTGGAGGACAGCGCCACCTAATGGAATGTTCTATGTAATAGCAGTATAGTGGAGGACAACGCCCCCTATTGGAAGGTTCTATGTAATAGCAGTATAGTGGAGGACAGCGCCACCTATTGGAAGGTTCTATGTAATAGCAGTATAGTGGAGGACAGCGCCACCTATTGGAATGTTCTATGTAATAGCAGTATAGTGGAGGACAGCGCCACATATTGGAAGGTTCTATGTAATAGCAGTATAGTGGAGGACAGCGCCACCTATTGGAATGTTCTATGTAATAGCAGTATAGTGGAGGATAGCGCCACCTATTGGAAGGTTCTATGTAATAGCAGTATAGTGGAGAACAGCGCCACCTATTGGAAGGTTCTATGTAATAGCAGTATAGTGGAGGACAGCGCCACCTATTGGAATGTTGTATGTAATAGCAGTATAGTGGAGGACAGCGCCACCTATTGGAAGGTTCTATGTAATAGCAGTATAGTGGAGGACAGCGCCACCTATTGGAATGTTCTATGTAATAGCAGTATAGTGGAGGACAGCGCCACCTATTGGAATGTTCTATGTAATAGCAGTATAGTGGAGGACAGCGCCACCTATTGGAATGTTCTATGTAATAGCAGTATAGTGGAGGATAGCGCCACCTATTGGAAGGTTCTATGTAATAGCAGTATAGTGGAGAACAGCGCCACCTATTGGAAGGTTCTATGTAATAGCAGTATAGTGGAGGACAGCGCCACCTATTGGAATGTTGTATGTAATAGCAGTATAGTGGAGGACAGCGCCACCTATTGGAAGGTTCTATGTAATAGCATTATAGTGGAGGACAGCGCCACCTATTGGAATGTTCTATGTAATAGCAGTATAGTGGAGGATAGCGCCACCTATTGGAAGGTTCTATGTAATAGCAGTACAGTGGAGAACAGCGCCACCTATTGGAAGGTTCTATGTAATAGCAGTATAGTGGAGGACAGCGCCACCTATTGGAAGGTTCTATGTAATAGCAGTATAGTGGAGGACAGCGCCACCTATTGGTAGGTTCTATATAATAGCAGTATAGTGGAGGACAGCGGCACCTATTGGAAGGTTCTATGTAATAGCAGTATAGTGGAGGACAGCGCCACCTATTGGAAGGTTCTATATAATAGCAGTATAGTGGAGGACAGCGCCACCTATTGGAAGGTTCTATGTAATAGCATTACAGTGAAGGACAGCGCCACCTATAGGAATGTTCTATGTAATAGCAGTATAGTGGAGGACAGCGCCACCTATTGGAAGGTTCTATGTAATAGCAGTATAGTGGAGGACAGCACCACCTATTGGAAGATTCTATGTAATAGCAGTATAGTGGAGGACAGCGCCACCTATTGGAATGTTCTATGTAATAGCAGTATAGTGGAGGACAGCGCCACCTATTGGAAGATTCTATGTAATAGCAGTACAGTGGAGAACAGCGCCACCTATTGGAAGGTTCCATATAATAGCAGTATAGTGGAGGACAGCGCCACCTGTTGGAATGTTCTATGTAATAGCAGTATAGTGGAGGACAGCGCCACCTATTGGAATGTTCTATGTAATAGCAGTATAGTGGAGGGCAGCGCCACCTATTGGAAGGTTCTATGTAATAGCATTATAGTGGAGGACAGCGCCACCTATTGGAATGTTCTATGTAATAGCAGTATAGTGGAGGACAGCGCCACCTATTGGAAGGTTCTATGTAATAGCAGTATAGTGGAGGACAGCGCCACCTATTGGAAGGTTCTATGTAATAGCAGTATAGTGGAGGACAGCGCCACCTATTGGAATGTTCTATGTAATAGCAGTATAGTGGAGGATAGCGCCACCTATTGGAAGGTTCTATGTAATAGCAGTACAGTGGAGAACAGCGCCACCTATTGGAAGGTTCTATGTAATAGCAGTATAGTGGATGGGTCTATGTAATAGCAGTATAGTGGAGGACAGCGCCACCTATTGGAAGATTCTATGTATTAGCAGTATAGTGGAGGACAGCGCCACCTATTGGAAGGTTCTATGTAATAGCAGTATAGTGGAGGACAGCACCACCTATTGGAATGTTCTATGTAATAGCAGTATAGTGGAGGACAGCGCCACCTATTGGAAGGTTCTATGTAATAGCAGTATAGTGGAGAACAGCGCCACCTACTGGAGGGGTCTATGTAATAGCAGTATAGTGGAGGACAGCGCCACCTACTGGAGGGGTCTATGTAATAGCAGTACAGTGGAGAACAGCGCCACCTATTGGAAGGTTCTATATAATAGCAGTATAGTGGAGGACAGCGCCACCTATTGGAATGTTCTATGTAATAGCAGTATAGTGGAGGACAGCGCCACCTATTGGAATGTTCTATGTAATAGCAGTATAGTGGAGGACAGCGCCACCTATTGGAAGGTTCTATGTAATAGCAGTATAGTGGAGGACAGCACCACCTATTGGAAGGTTCTATATAATAGCAGTATAGTGGAGGACAGCGCCACCTACTGGAGGGGTCTATGTAATAGCAATATAGTGGAGGACAGCGCCACCTATTGGAATGTTCTATGTAATAGCAGTATAGCGGAGGACAGCCCCACATATTGGAAGGTTCTATGTAATAGCAGTATAGTGGAGGACAGTGCCACCTACTGGAGGGGTCTATGTAATAGCAATATAGTGGAGGACAGCGCCACCTATTGGAATGTTCTATGTAATAGCAGTATAGCGGAGGACAGCCCCACATATTGGAAGGTTCTATGTAATAGCAGTATAGTGGAGGACAGCGCCACCTATTGGAAGGTTCTATGTAATAGCAGTATAGTGGAGGACAGCGCCACCTACTGGAGGGGTCTATGTAATAGCAATATAGTGGAGGACAGCGCCACCTATTGGAATGTTCTATGTAATAGCAGTATAGCGGAGGACAGCCCCACATATTGGAAGGTTCTATGTAATAGCAGTATAGTGGAGGACAGCGCCACCTATTGGAAGGTTCTATGTAATAGCAGTATAGTGGAGGACAGCGCCACCTATTGGAATGTTCTATGTAATAGCAGTATAGTGGAGGACAGCGCCACATATTGGAAGGTTCTATGTAATGGCAGTATAGTGGATGGGTCTATGTAATAGCAGTATAGTGGAGGACAGCGCCACCTATTGGAAGGTTCTATGTATTAGCAGTATAGTGGAGGACAGCGCCACCTATTGGAAGGTTCTATGTAATAGCAGTATAGTGGAGGACAGCGCCACCTATTGGAATGTTCTATGTAATAGCAGTATAGTGGAGGACAGCGCCACCTATTGGAATGTTCTATGTAATAGCAGTATAGTGGAGGACAGCGCCACCTATTGGAAGGTTCTATGTAATAGCAGTATAGTGGAGGACAGCGCCACCTATTGGAAGGTTCTATGTAATAGCAGTATAGTGGAGGACAGCGCCACCTATTGGAATGTTCTATGTCATAGCAGTATAGTGGAGGATAGCGCCACCTATTGGAAGGTTCTATGCAATAGCAGTACAGTGGAGAACAGCGCCACCTATTGGAATGTTCTATGTAATAGCAGTATAGTGGAGGACAGCGCCACCTATTGGAAGGTTCTATGTAATAGCAGTATAGTGGAGGACAGCGCCACCTATTGGAAGGTTCTATGTAATAGCATTATAGTGGAGGACAGCGCCACCTATTGGAATGTTCTATGTAATAGCAGTATAGTGGAGGACAGCGCCACCTATTGGAAGGTTCTATGTAATAGCAGTATAGTGGAGGACAGCGCCACCTATTGGAAGGTTCTATGTAATAGCAGTATAGTGGAGGACAGCGCCACCTATTGGAATGTTCTATGTAATAGCAGTATAGTGGAGGATAGCGCCACCTATTGGAAGGTTCTATGTAATAGCAGTACAGTAGAGAACAGCGCCACCTATTGGAAGGTTCTATGTAATAGCAGTATAGTGGAGGACAGCGCCACCTATTGGAAGGTTCTATGTAATAGCAGTATAGTGGAGGACAGCGCCACCTATGGGTAGGTTCTATGTAATAGCAGTATAGTGGAGGACAGCGCCACCTATGGGTAGGTTCTATATAATAGCAGTATAGTGGAGGACAGCGCCACCTATTGGAATGTTCTATGTAATAGCAGTATAGTGGAGGACAGCGCCACCTATTGGAAGGTTCCATGTAATAGCAGTATAGTGGAGGACAGCGCCACCTATTGGAATGTTCTATGTAATAGCAGTATAGTGGAGGACAGCGCCACATATTGGAAGGTTCTATGTAATAGCAGTATAGTGGATGGGTCTATGTAATAGCAGTATAGTGGAGGACAGCGCCACCTATTGGAAGGTTCTATGTATTAGCAGTATAGTGGAGGACAGCGCCACCTATTGGAAGGTTCTATGTAATAGCAGTATAGTGGAGGACAGCACCACCTATTGGAATGTTCTATGTAATAGCAGTATAGTGGAGGACAGCGCCACCTATTGGAAGGTTCTATGTAATAGCAGTATAGTGGAGGACAGCGCCACCTATTGGAAGGTTCTATGTAATAGCAGTATAGTGGAGGACAGCGCCACCTATTGGAATGTTCTATGTAATAGCAGTATAGTGGAGGACAGCGCCACCTATTGGAAGGTTCTATGTAATAGCAGTATAGTGGAGGACAGCGCAACCTATTGGAAGGTTCTATGTAATAGCAGTATAGTGGAGAACAGCGCCACCTACTGGAGGGGTCTATGTAATAGCAATATAGTGGAGGACAGCGCCACCTATTGGAAGGTTCTATGTAATAGCAGTATAGTGGAGGACAGTGCCACCTATTGGAAGGTTCTATGTAATAGCAGTATAGTGGAGGACAGCGCCACCTATTGGAATGTTCTATGTAATAGCAGTATAGCGGAGGACAGCCCCACATATTGGAAGGTTCTATGTAATAGCAGTATAGTGGAGGACAGCGCCACCTATTGGAAGGTTCTATGTAATAGCAGTATAGAGGAGAACAGCGCCACCTACTGGAGGGGTCTATGTAATAGCAGTATAGTGGAGGACAGCGCCACCTAATGGAATGTTCTATGTAATAGCAGTATAGTGGAGGACAACGCCCCCTATTGGAAGGTTCTATGTAATAGCAGTATAGTGGAGGACAGCGCCACCTATTGGAAGGTTCTATGTAATAGCAGTATAGTGGAGGACAGCGCCACCTATTGGAAGGTTCTATGTAAAAGCAGTATAGTGGAGGACAGCGCCACCTATTGGAATGTTCTATGTAATAGCAGTATAGTGGAGGACAGCGCCACATATTGGAAGGTTCTATGTAATAGCAGTATAGTGGAGGACAGCGCCACCTATTGGAATGTTCTATGTAATAGCAGTATAGTGGAGGATAGCGCCACCTATTGGAAGGTTCTATGTAATAGCAGTATAGTGGAGGACAGCGCCACCTATTGGAATGTTCTATGTAATAGCAGTATAGTGGAGGACAGCGCCACATATTGGAAGGTTCTATGTAATAGCAGTATAGTGGAGGACAGCGCCACCTATTGGAATGTTCTATGTAATAGCAGTATAGTGGAGGATAGCGCCACCTATTGGAAGGTTCTATGTAATAGCAGTATAGTGGAGAACAGCGCCACCTATTGGAAGGTTCTATGTAATAGCAGTATAGTGGAGGACAGCGCCACCTATTGGAATGTTGTATGTAATAGCAGTATAGTGGAGGACAGCGCCACCTATTGGAAGGTTCTATGTAATAGCAGTATAGTGGAGGACAGCGCCACCTATTGGAATGTTCTATGTAATAGCAGTATAGTGGAGGATAGCGCCACCTATTGGAAGGTTCTATGTAATAGCAGTATAGTGGAGGACAGCGCCACCTATTGGAATGTTCTATGTAATAGCAGTATAGTGGAGGACAGCGCCACATATTGGAAGGTTCTATGTAATAGCAGTATAGTGGAGGACAGCGCCACATATTGGAAGGTTCTATGTAATAGCAGTATAGTGGAGGACAGCGCCACCTATTGGAATGTTCTATGTAATAGCAGTATAGTGGAGGATAGCGCCACCTATTGGAAGGTTCTATGTAATAGCAGTATAGTGGAAGACAGCGCCACCTATTGGAATGTTCTATGTAATAGCAGTATAGTGGAGGACAGCGCCACATATTGGAAGGTTCTATGTAATAGCAGTATAGTGGAGGACAGCGCCACCTATTGGAATGTTCTATGTAATAGCAGTATAGTGGAGGATAGCGCCACCTATTGGAAGGTTCTATGTAATAGCAGTATAGTGGAGAACAGCGCCACCTATTGGAAGGTTCTATGTAATAGCAGTATAGTGGAGGACAGCGCCACCTATTGGAATGTTCTATGTAATAGCAGTATAGTGGAGGACAGCGCCACATATTGGAAGGTTCTATGTAATAGCAGTATAGTGGAGGACAGCGCCACCTATTGGAATGTTCTATGTAATAGCAGTATAGTGGAGGATAGCGCCACCTATTGGAAGGTTCTATGTAATAGCAGTATAGTGGAGAACAGCGCCACCTATTGGAAGGTTCTATGTAATAGCAGTATAGTGGAGGACAGCGCCACCTATTGGAATGTTGTATGTAATAGCAGTATAGTGGAGGACAGCGCCACCTATTGGAAGGTTCTATGTAATAGCATTATAGTGGAGGACAGCGCCACCTATTGGAATGTTCTATGTACCACACATAGAAACCCTGCAAATCTTCTTGCCATTCCTTGTATGTCTTCTCCTGTCTCTTTTAACTGTGCTCTCTGGAACTCTCGGTCCGTGTGCAACAAACTCACCTTTATTCATGACTTATTCCTTTCTAACTCTCTCAACCTTCTGGCTCTTACAGAAACATGGCTACACCTGTCTGACACTGCTTCCCCTGCTGCTCTATCTTATGGTGGTCTCCAGTTCTCTCATGCCCCCAGACCTGAGAACAGGCAGGGTGGAGGAGTAGGTATACTTATTTCCCCACACTGCACTTTCCAGGTCATTCCCCCGGTCCCCTCACTCACATTTCCCTCTTTTGAAGTCCACACCCTCAGACTCTTTCACCCTTTTCCCCTCCGAGTGGCAGTTGTCTACCGCCCACCGGGCTCATCCCGCCAATTCCTGGATCATTTTGCTGCCTGGCTTCCACAGTTTCTATCCTCTGAAACACCCACTCTCATCATGGGTGACTTCAACATCCCCATTGATAACCCAATCTCCTCATCTGCCTCCCAGTTTCTATCTTTAACCTCGTCCCTCGGTCTGTCACAACTTACTAACTCTCCTACACATGAAGACGGGCATTCACTTGACCTGGTCTTCTTTCGGCTCTGCTCAGTTTCTGACTTTATTAACTCTCCTCTCCCGCTTTCTGACCACAATCTTCTCTGCTTTACTATCAAATATTCTCTGCCTCCTCAGGTCATCCCTACGTATCAGACATACAGAAATCTACATGCCATTAACACTGTGAAACTCATAGACAGTCTACAGTCCTCATTGTCCCCTATCTCTTCCCTCTCCTGTCCCAATCTGGCTGCCAAACTTTATAATAACACTCTCAAAAATGCATTGGATGAAGCAGCCCCCACTACACTCCGAACCACCCGACAAAGACGACGACAACCCTGGCACACGCCTCAATCCCGCTTTCTTCAGCGGTGCTTGAGATGTGCCGAACGACTGTGGAGAAAATCGCACATGTCAGCAGATTTCCTCCATTACAAATTTATGCTCAAAACTTACAACTCTGCCCTTCACCGCGCCAAACAAGTCTACTTCACTTCTCTCATCTCCACACTATCTAATAATCCAAAACGCCTCTTTGATACTTTTCACTCCCTCCTTAGTCCTAAAGTGCAGACGCCAATCACAGATCTCAGTGCTGAAGACCTGGCCAATTATTTTAAAGTTAAAATTGACAACATCCGGCATGATATTAACTCCCAGTCCCCTAGTAACATCGATCCCCTTCCCCCCCGCACTCCCTCTTCTTCACTCTCAGCATTTGACCCAATAACTGAAGAAGAAGTCTCGAGGCTCCTCTCTTCTTCTCGTCCTACTACCTGCCCTAGTGATCCTGTCCCCTCACACCTCCTCCAGTCGCTCTCCCCAGCTGTCACTAGTCACCTGACTAAAATATTTAACCTCTCTCTTTCCTCTGGTATCTTTCCCTCCGCTTTTAAACATGCCATTATAAACCCATTATTGAAAAAACCAACACTTGACCCATCCAGCGCTGCCAACTACCGACCAGTCTCTAATCTGCCCTTCATCTCCAAACTCCTGGAACGCTTGGTCTACTCTCGCCTTATCCACTATCTCTCTGCTAACTCCATTCTTGACCCCTTACAATCTGGTTTCCGCACTCTACACTCCACAGAAACTGCCCTTACTAAAGTCTCAAATGATCTCTTGGCGGCTAAATCGGACGGTAAATCCTCTCTCCTGATTCTTTTGGATCTCTCTGCAGCCTTTGACACTGTAGACCACAAACTCCTACTTAACATGCTCCACTCTATTGGCCTCAAGGACGCGGCTCTCTCTTGGTTTTCCTCCTATCTCTCTGACCGCTCATTCAGTGTGTCATTTGCTGGTTCCACTTCTTCTCCTCTTCCCCTTGATATCGGGGTTCCTCAGGGATCAGTCCTAGGTCCACTCCTCTTTTCTCTCTACACAGCTCCTATTGGACAAACCATCAGCAGATTTGGCTTCCAGTACCATCTCTACGCTGATGACACCCAATTATATACCTCTTCCCGTGACATCACCCCTGCTCTAATACAGAACACCAGTGATTGTCTGTCCGCTGTCTCTAACATCATGTCCTCTCTCTATCTGAAACTGAATCTTTCTAAAACTGAGCTCCTTGTGTTCCCACCATCTACTAACCTCCCTAAACCTGATGTCTCCATCTCTGTGCGTGGCACTATCATAACTCCTAAGCAGCACGCCCGCTGTCTCGGGGTTATTTTTGACTCAAATCTTTCCTTTACTCCTCACATACAATCACTTTCACGCTCCTGTCATTTTCACCTCAAAAACATCTCCAGAATCCGCTCTTTTCTTACGGAGGAAACCGCCAAAACTCTCATTGTTGCTCTGATTCACTCTCGTCTTGACTACTGTAACTCATTACTAGTCGGTCTTCCCCTCACTAAACTCTCCCCTCTCCAATCTATCCTCAATGCAGCAGCCAGGCTCATCTTTATGACCAACCGCTACACCAACGCCTCTAATCTGTGCCAGTCACTGCACTGGTTGCCCATCCCCTTCCGAATAAAATTCAAACTTATTACTCTCACCCACAAAGCTCTCCACAGTGCTGCACCTCCTTACATCTCCTCCCTCATCTCTGTCTACCACCCTACTCGGGCTCTACGTTCTGCCAACGACCTTAGATTAAAATCCTCCATAATCCGAACCTCCCACTACCGTCTCCAGGATCTCTCTCGTGCTGCACCCGTCCTCTGGAATGTGCTACCCCAGACAATCAGATTAATTCCCAATATCCACAGTTTTAAACGTGCCCTGAAAACACATCTATTTAGACAGGCCTATAACATTCCCTAATCTGACTCCTTTCCATGGCCCTCCATTTAGATTAGTCATCAGAATAAGATTCCCTCACACTCCTTCTCTTCGTGTCCGTCATACACGGATACTGGCTGGTGACCGGCTCATGCAGCTTTATGTTACTACCGCATGTGTATAAAAATGGCCGGACCATTGTACAGAACAAACACTATTACACTTTGTGTCTCCCTTATGTCCTCATAGATTGTAAGCTCTTGCGAGCAGGGTCCTCACTCCCCAGGTTTGAATTGTAAATGAACTTTGTCACTATGTAATGTCTGATATTGTTTGTTTCATGTTCCCTCTAAATTGTAAAGTGCTGCGTAATATGTTGGCGCTATATAAATAAAGATTATTATTATTATTATTATTAATAGCAGTATAGTGGAGGATAGCGCCACCTATTGGAAGGTTCTATGTAATAGCAGTACAGTGGAGAACAGCGCCACATATTGGAAGGTTCTATGTAATAGCAGTATAGTGGAGGACAGCGCCACCTATTGGAAGGTTCTATGTAATAGCAGTATAGTGGAGGACAGCGCCACCTATTGGTAGGTTCTATATAATAGCAGTATAGTGGAGGACAGCGGCACCTATTGGAAGGTTCTATGTAATAGCAGTATAGTGGAGGACAGTGCCACCTATTGGAAGGTTCTATATAATAGCAGTATAGTGGAGGACAGCGCCACCTATTGGAAGGTTCTATGTAATAGCATTACAGTGAAGGACAGCGCCACCTATAGGAATGTTCTATGTAATAGCAGTATAGTGGAGGACAGCGCCACCTATTGGAAGGTTCTATGTAATAGCAGTATAGTGGAGGACAGCACCACCTATTGGAAGATTCTATGTAATAGCAGTATAGTGGAGGACAGCGCCACCTATTGGAATGTTCTATGTAATAGCAGTATAGTGGAGGACAGTGCCACCTATTGGAAGATTCTATGTAATAGCAGTACAGTGGAGAACAGCGCCACCTATTGGAAGGTTCCATATAATAGCAGTATAGTGGAGGACAGCGCCACCTATTGGAATGTTCTATGTAATAGCAGTATAGTGGAGGACAGCGCCACCTATTGGAATGTTCTATGTAATAGCAGTATAGTGGAGGGCAGCGCCACCTATTGGAAGGTTCTATGTAATAGCATTATAGTGGAGGACAGCGCCACCTATTGGAATGTTCTATGTAATAGCAGTATAGTGGAGGACAGCGCCACCTATTGGAAGGTTCTATGTAATAGCAGTATAGTGGAGGACAGCGCCACCTATTGGAAGGTTCTATGTAATAGCAGTATAGTGGAGGACAGCGCCACCTATTGGAATGTTCTATGTAATAGCAGTATAGTGGAGGATAGCGCCACCTATTGGAAGGTTCTATGTAATAGCAGTACAGTGGAGAACAGCGCCACCTATTGGAAGGTTCTATGTAATAGCAGTATAGTGGATGGGTCTATGTAATAGCAGTATAGTGGAGGACAGCGCCACCTATTGGAAGATTCTATGTATTAGCAGTATAGTGGAGGACAGCGCCACCTATTGGAAGGTTCTATGTAATAGCAGTATAGTGGAGGACAGCACCACCTATTGGAATGTTCTATGTAATAGCAGTATAGTGGAGGACAGCGCCACCTATTGGAAGGTTCTATGTAATAGCAGTATAGTGGAGAACAGCGCCACCTACTGGAGGGGTCTATGTAATAGCAGTATAGTGGAGGACAGCGCCACCTACTGGAGGGGTCTATGTAATAGCAGTACAGTGGAGGACAGCGCCACCTATTGGAATGTTGTATGTAATAGCAGTATAGTGGAGGACAGCGCCACCTATTGGAAGGTTCTATGTAATAGCATTATAGTGGAGGACAGCGCCACCTATTGGAATGTTCTATGTACCACACATAGAAACCCTGCAAATCTTCTTGCCATTCCTTGTATGTCTTCTCCTGTCTCTTTTAACTGTGCTCTCTGGAACTCTCGGTCCGTGTGCAACAAACTCACCTTTATTCATGACTTATTCCTTTCTAACTCTCTCAACCTTCTGGCTCTTACAGAAACATGGCTACACCTGTCTGACACTGCTTCCCCTGCTGCTCTATCTTATGGTGGTCTCCAGTTCTCTCATGCCCCCAGACCTGAGAACAGGCAGGGTGGAGGAGTAGGTATACTTATTTCCCCACACTGCACTTTCCAGGTCATTCCCCCGGTCCCCTCACTCACATTTCCCTCTTTTGAAGTCCACACCCTCAGACTCTTTCACCCTTTTCCCCTCCGAGTGGCAGTTGTCTACCGCCCACCGGGCTCATCCCGCCAATTCCTGGATCATTTTGCTGCCTGGCTTCCACAGTTTCTATCCTCTGAAACACCCACTCTCATCATGGGTGACTTCAACATCCCCATTGATAACCCAATCTCCTCATCTGCCTCCCAGTTTCTATCTTTAACCTCGTCCCTCGGTCTGTCACAACTTACTAACTCTCCTACACATGAAGACGGGCATTCACTTGACCTGGTCTTCTTTCGGCTCTGCTCAGTTTCTGACTTTATTAACTCTCCTCTCCCGCTTTCTGACCACAATCTTCTCTGCTTTACTATCAAATATTCTCTGCCTCCTCAGGTCATCCCTACGTATCAGACATACAGAAATCTACATGCCATTAACACTGTGAAACTCATAGACAGTCTACAGTCCTCATTGTCCCCTATCTCTTCCCTCTCCTGTCCCAATCTGGCTGCCAAACTTTATAATAACACTCTCAAAAATGCATTGGATGAAGCAGCCCCCACTACACTCCGAACCACCCGACAAAGACGACGACAACCCTGGCACACGCCTCAATCCCGCTTTCTTCAGCGGTGCTTGAGATGTGCCGAACGACTGTGGAGAAAATCGCACATGTCAGCAGATTTCCTCCATTACAAATTTATGCTCAAAACTTACAACTCTGCCCTTCACCGCGCCAAACAAGTCTACTTCACTTCTCTCATCTCCACACTATCTAATAATCCAAAACGCCTCTTTGATACTTTTCACTCCCTCCTTAGTCCTAAAGTGCAGACGCCAATCACAGATCTCAGTGCTGAAGACCTGGCCAATTATTTTAAAGTTAAAATTGACAACATCCGGCATGATATTAACTCCCAGTCCCCTAGTAACATCGATCCCCTTCCCCCCCGCACTCCCTCTTCTTCACTCTCAGCATTTGACCCAATAACTGAAGAAGAAGTCTCGAGGCTCCTCTCTTCTTCTCGTCCTACTACCTGCCCTAGTGATCCTGTCCCCTCACACCTCCTCCAGTCGCTCTCCCCAGCTGTCACTAGTCACCTGACTAAAATATTTAACCTCTCTCTTTCCTCTGGTATCTTTCCCTCCGCTTTTAAACATGCCATTATAAACCCATTATTGAAAAAACCAACACTTGACCCATCCAGCGCTGCCAACTACCGACCAGTCTCTAATCTGCCCTTCATCTCCAAACTCCTGGAACGCTTGGTCTACTCTCGCCTTATCCACTATCTCTCTGCTAACTCCATTCTTGACCCCTTACAATCTGGTTTCCGCACTCTACACTCCACAGAAACTGTCCTTACTAAAGTCTCAAATGATCTCTTGGCGGCTAAATCGGACGGTAAATCCTCTCTCCTGATTCTTTTGGATCTCTCTGCAGCCTTTGACACTGTAGACCACAAACTCCTACTTAACATGCTCCACTCTATTGGCCTCAAGGACGCGGCTCTCTCTTGGTTTTCCTCCTATCTCTCTGACCGCTCATTCAGTGTGTCATTTGCTGGTTCCACTTCTTCTCCTCTTCCCCTTGATATCGGGGTTCCTCAGGGATCAGTCCTAGGTCCACTCCTCTTTTCTCTCTACACAGCTCCTATTGGACAAACCATCAGCAGATTTGGCTTCCAGTACCATCTCTACGCTGATGACACCCAATTATATACCTCTTCCCGTGACATCACCCCTGCTCTAATACAGAACACCAGTGATTGTCTGTCCGCTGTCTCTAACATCATGTCCTCTCTCTATCTGAAACTGAATCTTTCTAAAACTGAGCTCCTTGTGTTCCCACCATCTACTAACCTCCCTAAACCTGATGTCTCCATCTCTGTGCGTGGCACTATCATAACTCCTAAGCAGCACGCCCGCTGTCTCGGGGTTATTTTTGACTCAAATCTTTCCTTTACTCCTCACATACAATCACTTTCACGCTCCTGTCATTTTCACCTCAAAAACATCTCCAGAATCCGCTCTTTTCTTACGGAGGAAACCGCCAAAACTCTCATTGTTGCTCTGATTCACTCTCGTCTTGACTACTGTAACTCATTACTAGTCGGTCTTCCCCTCACTAAACTCTCCCCTCTCCAATCTATCCTCAATGCAGCAGCCAGGCTCATCTTTATGACCAACCGCTACACCAACGCCTCTAATCTGTGCCAGTCACTGCACTGGTTGCCCATCCCCTTCCGAATAAAATTCAAACTTATTACTCTCACCCACAAAGCTCTCCACAGTGCTGCACCTCCTTACATCTCCTCCCTCATCTCTGTCTACCACCCTACTCGGGCTCTACGTTCTGCCAACGACCTTAGATTAAAATCCTCCATAATCCGAACCTCCCACTACCGTCTCCAGGATCTCTCTCGTGCTGCACCCGTCCTCTGGAATGTGCTACCCCAGACAATCAGATTAATTCCCAATATCCACAGTTTTAAACGTGCCCTGAAAACACATCTATTTAGACAGGCCTATAACATTCCCTAATCTGACTCCTTTCCATGGCCCTCCATTTAGATTAGTCATCAGAATAAGATTCCCTCACACTCCTTCTCTTCGTGTCCGTCATACACGGATACTGGCTGGTGACCGGCTCATGCAGCTTTATGTTACTACCGCATGTGTATAAAAATGGCCGGACCATTGTACAGAACAAACACTATTACACTTTGTGTCTCCCTTATGTCCTCATAGATTGTAAGCTCTTGCGAGCAGGGTCCTCACTCCCCAGGTTTGAATTGTAAATGAACTTTGTCACTATGTAATGTCTGATATTGTTTGTTTCATGTTCCCTCTAAATTGTAAAGTGCTGCGTAATATGTTGGCGCTATATAAATAAAGATTATTATTATTATTATTATTAATAGCAGTATAGTGGAGGATAGCGCCACCTATTGGAAGGTTCTATGTAATAGCAGTACAGTGGAGAACAGCGCCACATATTGGAAGGTTCTATGTAATAGCAGTATAGTGGAGGACAGCGCCACCTATTGGAAGGTTCTATGTAATAGCAGTATAGTGGAGGACAGCGCCACCTATTGGTAGGTTCTATATAATAGCAGTATAGTGGAGGACAGCGGCACCTATTGGAAGGTTCTATGTAATAGCAGTATAGTGGAGGACAGTGCCACCTATTGGAAGGTTCTATATAATAGCAGTATAGTGGAGGACAGCGCCACCTATTGGAAGGTTCTATGTAATAGCATTACAGTGAAGGACAGCGCCACCTATAGGAATGTTCTATGTAATAGCAGTATAGTGGAGGACAGCGCCACCTATTGGAAGGTTCTATGTAATAGCAGTATAGTGGAGGACAGCACCACCTATTGGAAGATTCTATGTAATAGCAGTATAGTGGAGGACAGCGCCACCTATTGGAATGTTCTATGTAATAGCAGTATAGTGGAGGACAGCGCCACCTATTGGAAGATTCTATGTAATAGCAGTACAGTGGAGAACAGCGCCACCTATTGGAAGGTTCCATATAATAGCAGTATAGTGGAGGACAGCGCCACCTATTGGAATGTTCTATGTAATAGCAGTATAGTGGAGGACAGCGCCACCTATTGGAATGTTCTATGTAATAGCAGTATAGTGGAGGGCAGCGCCACCTATTGGAAGGTTCTATGTAATAGCATTATAGTGGAGGACAGCGCCACCTATTGGAATGTTCTATGTAATAGCAGTATAGTGGAGGACAGCGCCACCTATTGGAAGGTTCTATGTAATAGCAGTATAGTGGAGGACAGCGCCACCTATTGGAAGGTTCTATGTAATAGCAGTATAGTGGAGGACAGCGCCACCTATTGGAATGTTCTATGTAATAGCAGTATAGTGGAGGATAGCGCCACCTATTGGAAGGTTCTATGTAATAGCAGTACAGTGGAGAACAGCGCCACCTATTGGAAGGTTCTATGTAATAGCAGTATAGTGGATGGGTCTATGTAATAGCAGTATAGTGGAGGACAGCGCCACCTATTGGAAGATTCTATGTATTAGCAGTATAGTGGAGGACAGCGCCACCTATTGGAAGGTTCTATGTAATAGCAGTATAGTGGAGGACAGCACCACCTATTGGAATGTTCTATGTAATAGCAGTATAGTGGAGGACAGCGCCACCTATTGGAAGGTTCTATGTAATAGCAGTATAGTGGAGAACAGCGCCACCTACTGGAGGGGTCTATGTTATAGCAGTATAGTGGAGGACAGCGCCACCTACTGGAGGGGTCTATGTAATAGCAGTACAGTGGAGAACAGCGCCACCTATTGGAAGGTTCTATATAATAGCAGTATAGTGGAGGACAGCGCCACCTATTGGAATGTTCTATGTAATAGCAGTATAGTGGAGGACAGCGCCACCTATTGGAATGTTCTATGTAATAGCAGTATAGTGGAGGACAGCGCCACCTATTGGAAGGTTCTATGTAATAGCAGTATAGTGGAGGACAGCACCACCTATTGGAAGGTTCTATATAATAGCAGTATAGTGGAGGACAGCGCCACCTACTGGAGGGGTCTATGTAATAGCAATATAGTGGAGGACAGCGCCACCTATTGGAATGTTCTATGTAATAGCAGTATAGCGGAGGACAGCCCCACATATTGGAAGGTTCTATGTAATAGCAGTATAGTGGAGGACAGTGCCACCTATTGGAAGGTTCTATGTAATAGCAGTATAGTGGAGGACAGCGCCACCTATTGGAAGGTTCTATGTAATAGCAGTATAGTGGAGGACAGCGCCACCTATTGGAATGTTCTATGTAATAGCAGTATAGTGGAGGACAGTGCCACCTATTGGAAGGTTCTATGTAATAGCAGTATAGAGGAGGACAGCGCCACCTATTGGAAGGTTCTATGTAATAGCAGTATAGTGGAGGACAGCGCCACCTATTGGAATGTTCTATGTAATAGCAGTATAGTGGAGGACAGCGCCACATATTGGAAGGTTCTATGTAATAGCAGTATAGTGGATGGGTCTATGTAATAGCAGTATAGTGGAGGACAGCGCCACCTATTGGAAGGTTCTATGTAATAGCAGTATAGTGGAGGACAGCGCCACCTATTGGAATGTTCTATGTAATAGCAGTATAGTGGAGGACAGCGCCACCTATTGGAATGTTCTATGTAATAGCAGTATAGTGGAGGACAGCGCCACCTATTGGAAGGTTCTATGCAATAGCAGTACAGTGGAGAACAGCGCCACCTATTGGAATGTTCTATGTAATAGCAGTATAGTGGAGGACAGCGCCACCTATTGGAAGGTTCTATGTAATAGCATTATAGTGGAGGACAGCGCCACCTATTGGAATGTTCTATGTAATAGCAGTATAGTGGAGGACAGCGCCACCTATTGGAAGATTCTATGTAATAGCAGTATAGTGGAGGACAGCGCCACCTATTGGAAGGTTTTATGTAATAGCAGTATAGTGGAGGACAGCGCCACCTATTGGAATGTTCTATGTAATAGCAGTATAGTGGAGGATAGCGCCACCTATTGGAAGGTTCTATGTATTAGCAGTACAGTGGAGAACAGCGCCACCTTTTGGAAGGTTCTATGTAATAGCAGTATAGTGGAGGACAGCGCCACCTATGGGTAGGTTCTATGTAATAGCAGTATAGTGGAGGACAGCGCCACCTATGGGTAGGTTCTATATAATAGCAGTATAGTGGAGGACAGCGCCACCTATTGGAATGTTCTATGTAATAGCAGTATAGTGGAGGACAGCGCCACCTATTGGAAGGTTCCATGTAATAGCAGTATAGTGGAGGACAGCGCCACCTATTGGAATGTTCTATGTAATAGCAGTATAGTGGAGGACAGCGCCACCTATTGGAAGGTTCTATGTAATAGCAGTATAGTGGAGGACAGCGCCACCTATTGGAATGTTCTATGTAATAGCAGTATAGTGGAGGACAGCGCCACCTATTGGAAGGTTCTATGTAATAGCAGTATAGTGGAGGACAGCGCCACCTATGGGTAGGTTCTATGTAATAGCAGTATAGTGGAGGACAGCGCCACCTATGGGTAGGTTCTATATAATAGCAGTATAGTGGAGGACAGCGCCACCTATTGGAATGTTCTATGTAATAGCAGTATAGTGGAGGACAGCGCCACCTATTGGAAGGTTCCATGTAATAGCAGTATAGTGGAGGACAGCGCCACCTATTGGAATGTTCTATGTAATAGCAGTATAGTGGAGGACAGCGCCACATATTGGAAGGTTCTATGTAATAGCAGTATAGTGGATGGGTCTATGTAATAGCAGTATAGTGGAGGACAGCGCCACCTATTGGAAGGTTCTATGTATTAGCAGTATAGTGGAGGACAGCGCCACCTATTGGAAGGTTCTATGTAATAGCAGTATAGTGGAGGACAGCACCACCTATTGGAATGTTCTATGTAATAGCAGTATAGTGGAGGACAGCGCCACCTATTGGAAGGTTCTATGTAATAGCAGTATAGTGGAGAACAGCGCCACCTACTGGAGGGGTCTATGTAATAGCAGTATAGTGGAGGACAGCGCCACCTACTGGAGGGGTCTATGTAATAGCAGTACAGTGGAGAACAGCGCCACCTATTGGAAGGTTCTATATAATAGCAGTATAGTGGAGGACAGCGCCACCTATTGGAATGTTCTATGTAATAGCAGTATAGTGGAGGACAGCGCCACCTATTGGAATGTTCTATGTAATAGCAGT
Organism: Rhinoderma darwinii; assembly: GCF_050947455.1. Lineage (NCBI taxonomy): Eukaryota > Metazoa > Chordata > Amphibia > Anura > Rhinodermatidae > Rhinoderma > Rhinoderma darwinii. The sequence goes on from NW_027463043.1 coordinate 30,178, forward strand.
ATAGTGGAGGACAGCGCCACCTATTGGAAGGTTCTATGTAATAGCAGTATAGTGGAGGACAGCACCACCTATTGGAAGGTTCTATATAATAGCAGTATAGTGGAGGACAGCGCCACCTACTGGAGGGGTCTATGTAATAGCAATATAGTGGAGGACAGCGCCACCTATTGGAATGTTCTATGTAATAGCAGTATAGCGGAGGACAGCCCCACATATTGGAAGGTTCTATGTAATAGCAGTATAGTGGAGGACAGTGCCACCTATTGGAAGGTTCTATGTAATAGCAGTATAGTGGATGGGTCTATGTAATAGCAGTATAGTGGAGGACAGCGCCACCTATTGGAAGGTTCTATGTAATAGCAGTATAGTGGAGGACAGCGCCACCTATTGGAATGTTCTATGTAATAGCAGTATAGTGGAGGACAGCGCCACCTATTGGAATGTTCTATGTAATAGCAGTATAGTGGAGGACAGCGCCACCTATTGGAAGGTTCTATGTAATAGCAGTATAGTGGAGGACAGCGCCACCTATTGGAAGGTTCTATGTAATAGCAGTATAGTGGAGGACAGCGCCACCTATTGGAATGTTCTATTTCATAGCAGTATAGTGGAGGATAGCGCCACCTATTGGAAGGTTCTATGCAATAGCAGTACAGTGGAGAACAGCGCCACCTATTGGAATGTTCTATGTAATAGCAGTATAGTGGAGGACAGCGCCACCTATTGGAAGGTTCTATGTAATAGCATTATAGTGGAGGACAGCGCCACCTATTGGAATGTTCTATGTAATAGCAGTATAGTGGAGGACAGCGCCACCTATTGGAAGGTTCTATGTAATAGCAGTATAGTGGAGGACAGCGCCACCTATTGGAAGGTTCTATGTAATAGCAGTATAGTGGAGGACAGCGCCACCTATTGGAATGTTCTATGTAATAGCAGTATAGTGGAGGATAGCGCCACCTATTGGAAGGTTCTATGTATTAGCAGTACAGTGGAGAACAGCGCCACCTTTTGGAAGGTTCTATGTAATAGCAGTATAGTGGAGGACAGCGCCACCTATGGGTAGGTTCTATGTAATAGCAGTATAGTGGAGGACAGCGCCACCTATGGGTAGGTTCTATATAATAGCAGTATAGTGGAGGACAGCGCCACCTATTGGAATGTTCTATGTAATAGCAGTATAGTGGAGGACAGCGCCACCTATTGGAAGGTTCCATGTAATAGCAGTATAGTGGAGGACAGCGCCACCTATTGGAATGTTCTATGTAATAGCAGTATAGTGGAGGACAGCGCCACCTATTGGAAGGTTCTATGTAATAGCAGTATAGTGGAGGACAGCGCCACCTATTGGAATGTTCTATGTAATAGCAGTATAGTGGAGGACAGCGCCACCTATTGGAAGGTTCTATGTAATAGCAGTATAGTGGAGGACAGCGCCACCTATGGGTAGGTTCTATGTAATAGCAGTATAGTGGAGGACAGCGCCACCTATGGGTAGGTTCTATATAATAGCAGTATAGTGGAGGACAGCGCCACCTATTGGAATGTTCTATGTAATAGCAGTATAGTGGAGGACAGCGCCACCTATTGGAAGGTTCCATGTAATAGCAGTATAGTGGAGGACAGCGCCACCTATTGGAATGTTCTATGTAATAGCAGTATAGTGGAGGACAGCGCCACATATTGGAAGGTTCTATGTAATAGCAGTATAGTGGATGGGTCTATGTAATAGCAGTATAGTGGAGGACAGCGCCACCTATTGGAAGGTTCTATGTATTAGCAGTATAGTGGAGGACAGCGCCACCTATTGGAAGGTTCTATGTAATAGCAGTATAGTGGAGGACAGCGCCACCTATTGGAAGGTTCTATGTAATAGCAGTATAGTGGAGGACAGCGCAACCTATTTGAAGGTTCTATGTAATAGCAGTATAGTGGAGAAAAGCGCCACCTACTGGAGGGGTCTATGTAATAGCAATATAGTGGAGGACAGCGCCACCTATTGGAAGGTTCTATGTAATAGCAGTATAGTGGAGGACAGTGCCACCTATTGGAAGGTTCTATGTAATAGCAGTATAGTGGAGGACAGCGCCACCTATTGGAATGTTCTATGTAATAGCAGTTTAGCGGAGGACAGCCCCACAAATTGGAAGGTTCTATGTAATAGCAGTATAGTGGAGGACAGCGCCACCTATTGGAAGGTTCTATGTAATAGCAGTATAGAGGAGAACAGCGCCACCTACTGGAGGGGTCTATGTAATAGCAGTATAGTGGAGGACAGCGCCACCTAATGGAATGTTCTATGTAATAGCAGTATAGTGGAGGACAACGCCACCTATTGGAAGGTTCTATGTAATAGCAGTATAGTGGAGGACAGCGCCACCTATTGGAAGGTTCTATGTAATAGCAGTATAGTGGAGGACAGCGCCACCTATTGGAAGGTTCTATGTAATAGCAGTATAGTGGAGGACAGCGCCACCTATTGGAATGTTCTATGTAATAGCAGTATAGTGGAGGACAGCGCCACCTATTGGAAGGTTCTATGTAATAGCAGTATAGTGGAGGACAGCGCCACCTATTGGAATGTTCTATGTAATAGCAGTATAGTGGAGGACAGCGCCACATATTGGAAGGTTCTATGTAATAGCAGTATAGTGGAGGACAGCGCCACCTATTGGAATGTTCTATGTAATAGCAGTATAGTGGAGGATAGCGCCACCTATTGGAAGGTTCTATGTAATAGCAGTATAGTGGAGGACAGCGCCACCTATTGGAATGTTGTATGTAATAGCAGTAAAGTGGAGGACAGCGCCACCTATTGGAAGGTTCTATGTAATAGCAGTATAGTGGAGGACAGCGCCACCTATTGTAATGTTCTATGTAATAGCAGTATAGTGGATGGGTCTATGTAATAGCAGTATAGTGGAGGACAGCGCCACATATTGGAAGGTTCTATGTAATAGCAGTATAGTGGATGGGTCTATGTAATAGCAGTATAGTGGAGGACAGCGCCACCTATTGGAAGGTTCTATGTAATAGCAGTATAGTGGAGGACAGCGCCACCTATTGGAAGGTTCTATGTTATAGCAGTATAGTGGAGTACAGCGCCACCTATTGGAATGTTTTATGTAATAGCAGTATAGTGGAGGACAGCGCCACATATTGGAAGGTTCTATGTAATAGCAGTATAGTGGATGGGTCTGTGTAATAGCAGTATAGTGGAGGACAGCACCACCTATTGGAATGTTCTATGTAATAGCAGTATAATGGAGGACAGCGCCACCTATTGGAAGGTTCTATGTAATAGCAGTATAGTGGAGGACAGCGCCACCTATTGGAAGGTTCTATGTAATAGCAGTATAGTGGAGGACAGCGCCACCTATTGGAATGTTGTATGTAATAGCAGTATAGTGGAGGACAGCGCCACCTATTGGAAGGTTCTATGTAATAGCAGTATAGTGGAGGACAGCGCCACCTATTGGTAGGTTCTATGTAATAGCAGTATAGTGGAGGACAGCGCCACCTATTGGAAGGTTCTATGTAATAGCAGTATAGTGGAGGACAGCGCAACCTATTGGAAGGTTCTATGTAATAGCAGTATAGTGGAGAACAGCGCCACCTACTGGAGGGGTCTATGTAATAGCAATATAGTGGAGGACAGCGCCACCTATTGGAAGGTTCTATGTAATAGCAGTATAGTAAAGGACAGTGCCACCTATTGGAAGGTTCTATGTAATAGCAGTATAGTGGAGGACAGCGCCACCTATTGGAATGTTCTATGTAATAGCAGTTTAGCGGAGGACAGCCCCACATATTGGAAGGTTCTATGTAATAGCAGTATAGTGGAGGACAGCGCCACCTATTGGAAGGTTCTATGTAATAGCAGTATAGAGGAGAACAGCGCCACCTACTGGAGGGGTCTATGTAATAGCAGTATAGTGGAGGACAGCGCCACCTAATGGAATGTTCTATGTAATAGCAGTATAGTGGAGGACAACGCCACCTATTGGAAGGTTCTATGTAATAGCAGTATAGTGGAGGACAGCGCCACCTATTGGAAGGTTCTATGTAATAGCAGTATAGTGGATGGGTCTATGTAATAGCAGTATAGTGGAGGATAGCGCCACCTATTGGAAGGTTCTATGTAATAGCAGTACAGTGGAGAACAGCGCCACCTATTGGAAGGTTCTATATAATAGCAGTATAGTGGAGGACAGCGCCACCTATTGGAAGGTTCTATGTAATAGCAGTATAGTGGAGGACAGCGCCACCTATTGGTAGGTTCTATATAATAGCAGTATAGTGGAGGACAGCGCCACCTATTGGAAGGTTCTATGTAATAGCAGTACAGTGGAGAACAGCGCCACCTATTGGAAGGTTCTATGTAATAGCAGTATAGTGGAGGACAGCGCCACCTATTGGAAGGTTCTATGTAATAGCAGTATAGTGGAGGACAGCGCCATCTATTGGAATGTTCTATGTAATAGCAGTATAGTGGAGGACAGCGCCACCTATTGGAAGGTTCTATGTAATAGCATTATAGGGGAGGACAGCGCCACCTATTGGAATGTTCTATGTAATAGCAGTATAGTGGAGGACAGCGCCACCTATTGGAAGGTTCTATGTAATAGCAGTATAGTGGAGGACAGCGCCACCTATTGGAAGGTTCTATGTAATAGCAGTATAGTTGAGGACAGCGCCACCTATTGGAATGTTCTATGTAATAGCAGTATAGTGGAGGACAGCGCCACATATTGGAAGGTTCTATGTAATAGCAGTATAGTGGATGGGTCTATGTAATAGCAGTATAGTGGAGGACAGCGCCACCTATTGGAAGGTTCTATGTATTAGCAGTATAGTGGAGGACAGCGCCACCTATTGGAAGGTTCTATGTAATAGCAGTATAGTGGAGGACAGCACCACCTATTGGAATGTTCTATGTAATAGCAGTATAGTGGAGGACAGCGCCACCTATTGGAATGTTCTATGTAATAGCAGTATAGTGGAGGACAGCGCCACATATTGGAAGGTTCTATGTAATAGCAGTATAGTGGAGGACAGCGCCACCTATTGTAATGTTCTATGTCATAGCAGTTTAGTGGAGGATAGCGCCACCTATTGGAAGGTTCTATGTAACAGCAGTACAGTGGAGAACAGCGCCACCTATTGGAAGGTTCTATGTAATAGCAGTATAGTGGAGGACAGCGCCACCTATTGGAAGGTTCTATGTAATAGCAGTATAGTGGAGGACAGCGCCACCTATTGGAATGTTCTATGTAATAGCAGTATAGTGGAGGACAGCGCCACCTATTGGAAGGTTCTATGTAATAGCAGTATAGTGGAGGACAGCGCCACCTATTGGAAGGTTCTATGTAATAGCAGTATAGTGGAGGACAGCGCCACCTATTGGAATGTTCTATGTAATAGCAGTATAGTGGAGGACAGCGCCACCTATGGGTAGGTTCTATATAATAGCAGTATAGTGGAGGACAGCGCCACCTATTGGAATGTTCTATGTAATAGCAGTAGAGTGGAGGACAGCGCCACCTATTGGAAGGTTCTATGTAATTGCAGTATAGTGGAGGACAGCGCCACCTATTGGAAGGTTCTATGTAATAGCAGTATAGTGGAGGACAGCGCCACCTATTGGAAGGTTCTATGTAATAGCAGTATAGTGGAGGACAGCGCCACCTATTGGAAGGTTCTATGTAATAGCAGTATAGTGGAGAACAGCGCCACCTACTGGAGGGGTCTATGTGATAGCAGTATAGTGGAGGACAGCGCCACCTATTGGAAGGACCTATGTAATAGCAGTATAGTGGAGAACAGCGCCACCTATTGGAAGGTTCTATGTAATAGCAGTATAGTGGAGGACAGCACCACCTATTGGAAGGTTCTATATAATAGCAGTATAGTGGAGGACAGCGCCACCTATTGGAATGTTCTATGTAATAGCAGTATAGTGGAGGACAGCGCCACCTATTGGAAGGTTCTATGTAATAGCAGTAGAGTGGAGGACAGTGCCACCTATTGGAATGTTCTATGTTAATAGCAGTATAGTGGAGGACAGCGCCACCTATTGGAATGTTCTATGTAATAGCAGTATAGTGGAGGGCAGCGCCACCTATTGGAAGGTTCTATGTAATAGCATTATAGTGGAGGACAGCGCCACCTATTGGAATGTTCTATGTAATAGCAGTATAGTGGAGGATAGCGCCACCTATTGGAAGGTTCTATGTAATAGCAGTACAGTGGAGAACAGCGCCACCTATTGGAAGGTTCTATATAATAGCAGTATAGTGGAGGACAGCGCCACCTATTGGAAGGTTCTATGTAATAGTAGTATAGTGGAGGACAGCGCCACCTATTGGTAGGTTCTATATAATAGCAGTATAGTGGAGGACAGCGGCACCTATTGGAAGGTTCTATGTAATAGCAGTATAGTGGAGGACAGCGCCACCTATTGGAAGGTTCTATATAATAGCAGTATAGTGGAGGACAGCGCCACCTATTGGAAGGTTCTATGTAATAGCATTACAGTGAAGGACAGTGCCACCTATAGGAATG
>NW_027463044.1:0-36727 GCF_050947455.1 Rhinoderma darwinii
AGGCGCTGAGACGAATGCCGCCAAGATCTAGCGTCTATGACTTACGGTTCAAGAATTAGCCTCAGAAACAGTGGGAAACAGTGCTTCTATACTAATTGCCAGGCGCTGAGACGAATGCCGCCAAGATCGAGCGTGTATGACTTACGGTTCAAGAATTAGCCTCAGAAACAGTGGTTCTGAACATGCTGCCAATAGCTCGCCTGGGAAACATCCAGAGAAGTCCAAGATTGTGTTTTTTAGACTGGCTGCCACGAGCTGAAACGAATGCAGCCAAGAGCGAGCGTCTGTGACTTACGGTTCAAAAGTTATTCACAGAAACATGGTTCTGAACTTTGCTGCCAGCCGCGAAAGCGAAAATAACCAAGATCGAGCGTCTAGGATTTACTTGTCAATAGCTCGCCTGGGAAACATCCAGAGAAGTCAAAGACAGTGCTTCTATACTAATTGCCAGGCGCTGAGACGAATGCCGCCAAGATCTAGCGTCTATGACTTACGGTTCAAGAATTAGCCTCAGAAACAGTGGGAAACAGTGCTACTATACTAATTGCCAGGCGCTGAGACGAATGCCGCCAAGATCGAGCGTGTATGACTTACGGTTCAAGAATTAGCCTCAGAAACAGTGGTTCTGAACATGCTGCCAATAGCTCGCCTGGGAAACATCCAGAGAAGTCCAAGATTGTGTTTTTTAGACTGCCTGCCACGAGCTGAAACGAATGCAGCCAAGAGCGAGCGTCTGTGACTTACGGTTCAAAAGTTATTCACAGAAACATGGTTCTGAACTTTGCTGCCAGCCGCGAAAGCGAAAATAACCAAGAACGAGCGTCTAGGATTTACTTGTCAAAAGCTCGCCTGGGAAACATCCAGAGAAGTCAAAGACAGTGCTTCTATACTAATTGCCAGGCGCTGAGACGAATGCCGCCAAGATCTAGCGTCTATGACTTATGGTTCAAGAATTAGCCTCAGAAACAGTGGGAAACAGTGCTTCTATACTAATTGCCAGGCGCTGAGACGAATGCCGCCAAGATCGAGCGTGTATGACTTACGGTTCAAGAATTAGCCTCAGAAACAGTGGTTCTGAACATGCTGCCAATAGCTCGCCTGGGAAACATCCAGAGAAGTCCAAGATTGTGTTTTTTAGACTGGCTGCCACGAGCTGAAACGAATGCAGCCAAGAGCGAGCGTTTGTGACTTACGGTTCAAAAGTTATTCACAGAAACATGGTTCTGAACTTTGCTGCCAGCCGCGAAAGCGAAAATAACCAAGATCGAGCGTCTAGGATTTACTTGTCAATAGCTCGCCTGGGAAACATCCAGAGAAGTCAAAGACAGTGCTTCTATACTAATTGCCAGGCGCTGAGACGAATGCCGCCAAGATCTAGCGTCTATGACTTACGGTTCAAGAATTAGCCTCAGAAACAGTGGGAAACAGTGCTTCTATACTAATTGCCAGGCGCTGAGACGAATGCCGCCAAGATCGAGCGTCTATGACTTACGGTTCAAGAATTAGCCTCAGAAACAGTGGTTCTGAACATGCTGCCAATAGCTCGCCTGGGAAACATCCAGAGAAGTCCAAGATTGTGTTTTTTAGACTGGCTGCCACGAGCTGAAACGAATGCAGCCAAGAGCGAGCGTCTGTGACTTACGGTTCAAAAGTTATTCACAGAAACATGGTTCTGAACTTTGCTGCCAGCCGCGAAAGCGAAAATAACCAAGATCGAGCGTCTAGGATTTACTTGTCAAAAGCTCGCCTGGGAAACATCCAGAGAAGTCAAAGACAGTGCTTCTATACTAATTGCCAGGCGCTGAGACGAATGCCGCCAAGATCTAGCGTCTATGACTTACGGTTCAAGAATTAGCCTCAGAAACAGTGGGAAACAGTGCTACTATACTAATTGCCAGGCGCTGAGACGAATGCCGCCAAGATCGAGCGTGTATGACTTACGGTTCAAGAATTAGCCTCAGAAACAGTGGTTCTGAACATGCTGCCAATAGCTCGCCTGGGAAACATCCAGAGAAGTCCAAGATTGTGTTTTTTAGACTGCCTGCCACGAGCTGAAACGAATGCAGCCAAGAGCGAGCGTCTGTGACTTACGGTTCAAAAGTTATTCACAGAAACATGGTTCTGAACTTTGCTGCCAGCCGCGAAAGCGAAAATAACCAAGATCGAGCGTCTAGGATTTACTTGTCAATAGCTCGCCTGGGAAACATCCAGAGAAGTCAAAGACAGTGCTTCTATACTAATTGCCAGGCGCTGAGACGAATGCCGCCAAGATCTAGCGTCTATGACTTACGGTTCAAGAATTAGCCTCAGAAACAGTGGGAAACAGTGCTTCTATACTAATTGCCAGGCGCTGAGACGAATGCCGCCAAGATCGAGCGTCTATGACTTACGGTTCAAGAATTAGCCTCAGAAACAGTGGTTCTGAACATGCTGCCAATAGCTCGCCTGGGAAACATCCAGAGAAGTCCAAGATTGTGTTTTTTAGACTGGCTGCCACGAGCTGAAACGAATGCAGCCAAGAGCGAGCGTCTGTGACTTACGGTTCAAAAGTTATTCACAGAAACATGGTTCTGAACTTTGCTGCCAGCCGCGAAAGCGAAAATAACCAAGATCGAGCGTCTAGGATTTACTTGTCAATAGCTCGCCTGGGAAACATCCAGAGAAGTCAAAGATTTATATACTAATTGCCAGGCGCTGAGACGAATGCCGCCAAGATCTAGCGTCTATGACTTACGGTTCAAGAATTAGCCTCAGAAACAGTGGGAAACAGTGCTTCTATACTAATTGCCAGGCGCTGAGACGAATGCCGCCAAGATCGAGCGTCTATGACTTACGGTTCAAGAATTAGCCTCAGAAACAGTGGTTCTGAACATGCTGCCAATAGCTCGTCTGGGAAACATCCAGAGAAGTCCAAGATAGTGTTTTTTAGACTGGCTGCCACGAGCTGAAACGAATGCAGCCAAGAGCGAGCGTCTGTGACTTACGGTTCAAGAGTTATTCACAGAAACATGGTTCTGAACTTTGCTGCCAGCCGCGAAAGCGAAAATAACCAAGATCGAGCGTCTAGGATTTACTTGTCAATAGCTCGCCTGGGAAACATCCAGAGAAGTCAAAGACAGTGCTTCTATACTAATTGCCAGGCGCTGAGACGAATGCCGCCAAGATCTAGCGTCTATGACTTACGGTTCAAGAATTAGCCTCAGAAACAGTGGGAAACAGTGCTTCTATACTAATTGCCAGGCGCTGAGACGAATGCCGCCAAGATCTAGCGTCTATGACTTACGGTTCAAGAATTAGCCTCAGAAACATTGGTTCTGAACATGCTGCCAATAGCTCGCCTGGGAAACATCCAGAGAAGTCCAAGATAGTGTTTTTTAGACTGGCTGCCACGAGCTGAAACGAATGCAGCCAAGAGCGAGCGTCTGTGACTTACGGTTCAAGAGTTATTCACAGAAACATGGTTCTGAACTTTGCTGCCAGCCGCGAAAGCGAAAATAACCAAGATCGAGCGTCTAGGATTTACTTGTCAATAGCTCGCCTGGGAAACATCCAGAGAAGTCAAAGACAGTGCTTCTATACTAATTGCCAGGCGCTGAGACGAATGCCGCCAAGATCTAGCGTCTATGACTTACGGTTCAAGAATTAGCCTCAGAAACAGTGGGAAACAGTGCTTCTATACTAATTGCCAGGCGCTGAGACGAATGCCGCCAAGATCGAGCGTCTATGACTTACGGTTCAAGAATTAGCCTCAGAAACAGTGGTTCTGAACATGCTGCCAATAGCTCGCCTGGGAAACATCCAGAGAAGTCCAAGATTGTGTTTTTTAGACTGGCTGCCACGAGCTGAAACGAATGCAGCCAAGAGCGAGCGTCTGTGACTTACGGTTCAAAAGTTATTCACAGAAACATGGTTCTGAACTTTGCTGCCAGCCGCGAAAGCGAAAATAACCAAGATCGAGCGTCTAGGATTTACTTGTCAAAAGCTCGCCTGGGAAACATCCAGAGAAGTCAAAGACAGTGCTTCTATACTAATTGCCAGGCGCTGAGACGAATGCCGCCAAGATCTAGCGTCTATGACTTACGGTTCAAGAATTAGCCTCAGAAACAGTGGGAAACAGTGCTTCTATACTAATTGCCAGGCGCTGAGACGAATGCCGCCAAGATCGAGCGTGTATGACTTACGGTTCAAGAATTAGCCTCAGAAACAGTGGTTCTGAACATGCTGCCAATAGCTCGCCTGGGAAACATCCAGAGAAGTCCAAGATTGTGTTTTTTAGACTGGCTGCCACGAGCTGAAACGAATGCAGCCAAGAGCGAGCGTCTGTGACTTACGGTTCAAAAGTTATTCACAGAAACATGGTTCTGAACTTTGCTGCCAGCCGCGAAAGCGAAAATAACCAAGATCGAGCGTCTAGGATTTACTTGTCAATAGCTCGCCTGGGAAACATCCAGAGAAGTCAAAGACAGTGCTTCTATACTAATTGCCAGGCGCTGAGACGAATGCCGCCAAGATCTAGCGTCTATGACTTACGGTTCAAGAATTAGCCTCAGAAACAGTGGGAAGCAGTGCTTCTATACTAATTGCCAGGCGCTGAGACGAATGCCGCCAAGATAGAGCGTCTATGACTTACGGTTCAAGAATTAGCCTCAGAAACAGTGGTTCTGAACATGCTGCCAATAGCTCGCCTGGGAAACATCCAGAGAAGTCCAAGATTGTGTTTTTTAGACTGGCTGCCACGAGCTGAAACGAATGCAGCCAAGAGCGAGCGTCTGTGACTTACGGTTCAAAAGTTATTCACAGAAACATGGTTCTGAACTTTGCTGCCAGCCGCGAAAGCGAAAATAACCAAGATCGAGCGTCTAGGATTTACTTGTCAAAAGCTCGCCTGGGAAACATCCAGAGAAGTCAAAGACAGTGCTTCTATACTAATTGCCAGGCGCTGAGACGAATGCCGCCAAGATCTAGCGTCTATGACTTATGGTTCAAGAATTAGCCTCAGAAACAGTGGGAAACAGTGCTTCTATACTAATTGCCAGGCGCTGAGACGAATGCCGCCAAGATCGAGCGTGTATGACTTACGGTTCAAGAATTAGCCTCAGAAACAGTGGTTCTGAACATGCTGCCAATAGCTCGCCTGGGAAACATCCAGAGAAGTCCAAGATTGTGTTTTTTAGACTGGCTGCCACGAGCTGAAACGAATGCAGCCAAGAGCGAGCGTCTGTGACTTACGGTTCAAAAGTTATTCACAGAAACATGGTTCTGAACTTTGCTGCCAGCCGCGAAAGCGAAAGTAACCAAGATCGAGCGTCTAGGATTTACTTGTCAAAAGCTCGCCTGGGAAACATCCAGAGAAGTCAAAGACAGTGCTTCTATACTAATTGCCAGGCGCTGAGACGAATGCCGCCAAGATCTAGCGTCTATGACTTACGGTTCAAGAATTAGCCTCAGAAACAGTGGGAAACAGTGCTTCTATACTAATTGCCAGGCGCTGAGACGAATGCCGCCAAGATCGAGCGTCTATGACTTACGGTTCAAGAATTAGCCTCAGAAACAGTGGTTCTGAACATGCTGCCAATAGCTCGTCTGGGAAACATCCAGAGAAGTCCAAGATAGTGTTTTTTAGACTGGCTGCCACGAGCTGAAACGAATGCAGCCAAGAGCGAGCGTCTGTGACTTACGGTTCAAGAGTTATTCACAGAAACATGGTTCTGAACTTTGCTGCCAGCCGCGAAAGCGAAAATAACCAAGATCGAGCGTCTAGGATTTACTTGTCAATAGCTCGCCTGGGAAACATCCAGAGAAGTCAAAGACAGTGCTAATATACTAATTGCCAGGCGCTGAGACGAATGCCGCCAAGATCTAGCGTCTATGACTTACGGTTCAAGAATTAGCCTCAGAAACAGTGGGAAACAGTGCTTCTATACGAATTGCCAGGCGCTGAGACGAATGCCGCCAAGATAGAGCGTCTATGACTTACGGTTCAAGAATTAGCCTCAGAAACAGTGGTTCTGAACATGCTGCCAATAGCTCGCCTGGGAAACATCCAGAGAAGTCCAAGATTGTGTTTTTTAGACTGGCTGCCACGAGCTGAAACGAATGCAGCCAAGAGCGAGCGTCTGTGACTTACGGTTCAAAAGTTATTCACAGAAACATGGTTCTGAACTTTGCTGCCAGCCGCGAAAGCGAAAATAACCAAGATCGAGCGTCTAGGATTTACTTGTCGAAAGCTCGCCTGGGAAACATCCAGAGAAGTCAAAGACAGTGCTTCTATACTAATTGCCAGGCGCTGAGACGAATGCCGCCAAGATCTAGCGTCTATGACTTATGGTTCAAGAATTAGCCTCAGAAACAGTGGGAAACAGTGCTTCTATACTAATTGCCAGGCGCTGAGACGAATGCCGCCAAGATCGAGCGTGTATGACTTACGGTTCAAGAATTAGCCTCAGAAACAGTGGTTCTGAACATGCTGCCAATAGCTCGCCTGGGAAACATCCAGAGAAGTCCAAGATTGTGTTTTTTAGACTGGCTGCCACGAGCTGAAACGAATGCAGCCAAGAGCGAGCGTTTGTGACTTACGGTTCAAAAGTCATTCACAGAAACATGGTTCTGAACTTTGCTGCCAGCCGCGAAAGCGAAAATAACCAAGATCGAGCGTCTAGGATTTACTTGTCAATAGCTCGCCTGGGAAACATCCAGAGAAGTCAAAGACAGTGCTTCTATACTAATTGCCAGGCGCTGAGACGAATGCCGCCAAGATCTAGCGTCTATGACTTACGGTTCAAGAATTAGCCTCAGAAACAGTGGGAAACAGTGCTTCTATACTAATTGCCAGGCGCTGAGACGAATGCCGCCAAGATCGAGCGTCTATGACTTACGGTTCAAGAATTAGCCTCAGAAACAGTGGTTCTGAACATGCTGCCAATAGCTCGCCTGGGAAACATCCAGAGAAGTCCAAGATTGTGTTTTTTAGACTGGCTGCCACGAGCTGAAACGAATGCAGCCAAGAGCGAGCGTCTGTGACTTACGGTTCAAAAGTTGTTCACAGAAACATGGTTCTGAACTTTGCTGCCAGCCGCGAAAGCGAAAATAACCAAGATCGAGCGTCTAGGATTTACTTGTCAATAGCTCGCCTGGGAAACATCCAGAGAAGTCAAAGACAGTGCTTCTATACTAATTGCCAGGCGCTGAGACGAATGCCGCCAAGATCTAGCGTCTATGACTTACGGTTCAAGAATTAGCCTCAGAAACAGTGGGAAACAGTGCTTCTATACTAATTGCCAGGCGCTGAGACGAATGCCGCCAAGATCGAGCGTCTATGACTTACGGTTCAAGAATTAGCCTCAGAAACAGTGGTTCTGAACATGCTGCCAATAGCTCGCCTGGGAAACATCCAGAGAAGTCCAAGATTGTGTTTTTTAGACTGGCTGCCACGAGCTGAAACGAATGCAGCCAAGAGCGAGCGTCTGTGACTTACGGTTCAAAAGTTATTCACAGAAACATGGTTCTGAACTTTGCTGCCAGCCGCGAAAGCGAAAATAACCAAGATCGAGCGTCTAGGATTTACTTGTCAAAAGCTCGCCTGGGAAACATCCAGAGAAGTCAAAGACAGTGCTTCTATACTAATTGCCAGGCGCTGAGACGAATGCCGCCAAGATCTAGCGTCTATGACTTACGGTTCAAGAATTAGCCTCAGAAACAGTGGGAAACAGTGCTTCTATACTAATTGCCAGGCGCTGAGACGAATGCCGCCAAGATCGAGCGTGTATGACTTACGGTTCAAGAATTAGCCTCAGAAACAGTGGTTCTGAACATGCTGCCAATAGCTCGCCTGGGAAACATCCAGAGAAGTCCAAGATTGTGTTTTTTAGACTGGCTGCCACGAGCTGAAACGAATGCAGCCAAGAGCGAGCGTCTGTGACTTACGGTTCAAAAGTTATTCACAGAAACATGGTTCTGAACTTTGCTGCCAGCCGCGAAAGCGAAAATAACCAAGATCGAGCGTCTAGGATTTACTTGTCAATAGCTCGCCTGGGAAACATCCAGAGAAGTCAAAGACAGTGCTTCTATACTAATTGCCAGGCGCTGAGACGAATGCCGCCAAGATCTAGCGTCTATGACTTACGGTTCAAGAATTAGCCTCAGAAACAGTGGGAAACAGTGCTTCTATACTAATTGCCAGGCGCTGAGACGAATGCCGCCAAGATCGAGCGTCTATGACTTACGGTTCAAGAATTAGCCTCAGAAACAGTGGGAAACAGTGCTACTATACTAATTGCCAGGCGCTGAGACGAATGCCGCCAAGATCGAGCGTGTATGACTTACGGTTCAAGAATTAGCCTCAGAAACAGTGGTTCTGAACATGCTGCCAATAGCTCGCCTGGGAAACATCCAGAGAAGTCCAAGATTGTGTTTTTTAGACTGCCTGCCACGAGCTGAAACGAATGCAGCCAAGAGCGAGCGTCTGTGACTTACGGTTCAAAAGTTATTCACAGAAACATGGTTCTGAACTTTGCTGCCAGCCGCGAAAGCGAAAATAACCAAGAACGAGCGTCTAGGATTTACTTGTCAAAAGCTCGCCTGGGAAACATCCAGAGAAGTCAAAGACAGTGCTTCTATACTAATTGCCAGGCGCTGAGACGAATGCCGCCAAGATCTAGCGTCTATGACTTATGGTTCAAGAATTAGCCTCAGAAACAGTGGGAAACAGTGCTTCTATACTAATTGCCAGGCGCTGAGACGAATGCCGCCAAGATCGAGCGTGTATGACTTACGGTTCAAGAATTAGCCTCAGAAACAGTGGTTCTGAACATGCTGCCAATAGCTCGCCTGGGAAACATCCAGAGAAGTCCAAGATTGTGTTTTTTAGACTGGCTGCCACGAGCTGAAACGAATGCAGCCAAGAGCGAGCGTTTGTGACTTACGGTTCAAAAGTTATTCACAGAAACATGGTTCTGAACTTTGCTGCCAGCCGCGAAAGCGAAAATAACCAAGATCGAGCGTCTAGGATTTACTTGTCAATAGCTCGCCTGGGAAACATCCAGAGAAGTCAAAGACAGTGCTTCTATACTAATTGCCAGGCGCTGAGACGAATGCCGCCAAGATCTAGCGTCTATGACTTACGGTTCAAGAATTAGCCTCAGAAACAGTGGGAAACAGTGCTTCTATACTAATTGCCAGGCGCTGAGACGAATGCCGCCAAGATCGAGCGTCTATGACTTACGGTTCAAGAATTAGCCTCAGAAACAGTGGTTCTGAACATGCTGCCAATAGCTCGCCTGGGAAACATCCAGAGAAGTCCAAGATTGTGTTTTTTAGACTGGCTGCCACGAGCTGAAACGAATGCAGCCAAGAGCGAGCGTCTGTGACTTACGGTTCAAAAGTTATTCACAGAAACATGGTTCTGAACTTTGCTGCCAGCCGCGAAAGCGAAAATAACCAAGATCGAGCGTCTAGGATTTACTTGTCAAAAGCTCGCCTGGGAAACATCCAGAGAAGTCAAAGACAGTGCTTCTATACTAATTGCCAGGCGCTGAGACGAATGCCGCCAAGATCTAGCGTCTATGACTTACGGTTCAAGAATTAGCCTCAGAAACAGTGGGAAACAGTGCTACTATACTAATTGCCAGGCGCTGAGACGAATGCCGCCAAGATCGAGCGTGTATGACTTACGGTTCAAGAATTAGCCTCAGAAACAGTGGTTCTGAACATGCTGCCAATAGCTCGCCTGGGAAACATCCAGAGAAGTCCAAGATTGTGTTTTTTAGACTGCCTGCCACGAGCTGAAACGAATGCAGCCAAGAGCGAGCGTCTGTGACTTACGGTTCAAAAGTTATTCACAGAAACATGGTTCTGAACTTTGCTGCCAGCCGCGAAAGCGAAAATAACCAAGATCGAGCGTCTAGGATTTACTTGTCAATAGCTCGCCTGGGAAACATCCAGAGAAGTCAAAGACAGTGCTTCTATACTAATTGCCAGGCGCTGAGACGAATGCCGCCAAGATCTAGCGTCTATGACTTACGGTTCAAGAATTAGCCTCAGAAACAGTGGGAAACAGTGCTTCTATACTAATTGCCAGGCGCTGAGACGAATGCCGCCAAGATCGAGCGTCTATGACTTACGGTTCAAGAATTAGCCTCAGAAACAGTGGTTCTGAACATGCTGCCAATAGCTCGTCTGGGAAACATCCAGAGAAGTCCAAGATAGTGTTTTTTAGACTGGCTGCCACGAGCTGAAACGAATGCAGCCAAGAGCGAGCGTCTGTGACTTACGGTTCAAGAGTTATTCACAGAAACATGGTTCTAAACTTTGCTGCCAGCCGCGAAAGCGAAAATAACCAAGATCGAGCGTCTAGGATTTACTTGTCAATAGCTCGCCTGGGAAACATCCAGAGAAGTCAAAGACAGTGCTTCTATACTAATTGCCAGGCGCTGAGACGAATGCCGCCAAGATCTAGCGTCTATGACTTACGGTTCAAGAATTAGCCTCAGAAACAGTGGGAAACAGTGCTTCTATACTAATTGCCAGGCGCTGAGACGAATGCCGCCAAGATCGAGCGTGTATGACTTACGGTTCAAGAATTAGCCTCAGAAACAGTGGTTCTGAACATGCTGCCAATAGCTCGCCTGGGAAACATCCAGAGAAGTCCAAGATTGTGTTTTTTAGACTGGCTGCCACGAGCTGAAACGAATGCAGCCAAGAGCGAGCGTCTGTGACTTACGGTTCAAAAGTTATTCACAGAAACATGGTTCTGAACTTTGCTGCCAGCCGCGAAAGCGAAAATAACCAAGATCGAGCGTCTAGGATTTACTTGTCAATAGCTCGCCTGGGAAACATCCAGAGAAGTCAAAGACAGTGCTTCTATACTAATTGCCAGGCGCTGAGACGAATGCCGCCAAGATCGAGCGTCTAAGACTTACGGTTCAAGAATTAACCTCAGAAACAGTGGTTCTGAACATGCTGCCAATAGCTCGCCTGGGAAACATCCAGAGAAGTCCAAGATAGTGTTTTTTAGACTGGCTGCCACGAGCTGAAACGAAAGCAGCCAAGAGTGAGCGTCTGTGACTTACGGTTCAAGAGTTATTCACAGAAACATGGTTCTGAACTTTGCTGCCAGCTGCGAAAGCGAAAATAACCAAGATCGAGCGTCTAGGATATACTTGTCAATAGCTCGCCTGGGAAACATCCAGAGAAGTCAAAGACAGTGCTTCTATACTAATTGCCAGGCGCTGAGACGAATGCCGCCAAGATCTAGCGTCTATGACTTACGGTTCAAGAATTAGCCTCAGAAACAGTGGGAAACAGTGCTTCTATACTAATTGCCAGGCGCTGAGACGAATGCCGCCAAGATCGAGCGTCTATGACTTACGGTTCAAGAATTAGCCTCAGAAACAGTGGTTCTGAACATGCTGCCAATAGCTCGCCTGGGAAACATCCAGAGAAGTCCAAGATTTTGTTTTTTAGACTGGCTGCCACGAGCTGAAACGAATGCGGCCAAGAGCGAGCGTCTGTGACTTACGGTTCAAAAGTTATTCACAGAAACATGGTTCTGAACTTTGCTGCCAGCCGCGAAAGCGAAAATAACCAAGATCGAGCGTCTAGGATTTACTTGTCAAAAGCTCGCCTGGGAAACATCCAGAGAAGTCAAAGACAGTGCTTCTATACTAATTGCCAGGCGCTGAGACGAATGCCGCCAAGATCGAGCGTCTAAGACTTACGGTTCAAGAATTAACCTCAGAAACAGTGGTTCTGAACATGCTGCCAGTAGCTCGCCTGGGAAACATCCAGAGAAGTCCAAGATAGTGTTTTTTAGACTGGCTGCCACGAGCTGAAACGAATGCAGCCAAGAGCGAGCGTCTGTGACTTACGGTTCAAGAGTTATTCACAGAAACATGGTTCTGAACTTTGCTGCCAGCCGCGAAAGCGAAAATAACCAAGATCGAGCGTCTAGGATTTACTTGTCAATAGCTCGCCTGGGAAACATCCAGAGAAGTCAAAGACAGTGCTTCTATACTAATTGCCAGGCGCTGAGACGAATGCCGCCAAGATCTAGCGTCTATGACTTACGGTTCAAGAATTAGCCTCAGAAACAATGGGAAACAGTGCTTCTATACTAATTGCCAAGCGCTGAGACGAATGCCGCCAAGATCGAGCGTCTATGACTTACGGTTCAAGAATTAGCCTCAGAAACAGTGGTTCTGAACATGCTGCCAATAGCTCGCCTGGGAAACATCCAGAGAAGTCCAAGATTGTGTTTTTTTAGACTGGCTGCCACGAGCTGAAACGAATGCAGCCAAGAGCGAGCGTCTGTGACTTACGGTTCAAAAGTTATTCACAGAAACATGGTTCTGAACTTTGCTGCCAGCCGCGAAAGCGAAAATAACCAAGATCGAGCGTCTAGGATTTACTTGTCAATAGCTCGCCTGGGAAACATCCAGAGAAGTCAAAGACAGTGCTTCTATACTAATTGCCAGGCGCTGAGACGAATGCCGCCAA
Organism: Rhinoderma darwinii; assembly: GCF_050947455.1. NCBI lineage: Eukaryota > Metazoa > Chordata > Amphibia > Anura > Rhinodermatidae > Rhinoderma > Rhinoderma darwinii. The sequence continues at coordinate 12,493 of NW_027463044.1, forward strand.
GATCGAGCGTCTATGACTTACGGTTCAAGAATTAGCCTCAGAAACAGTGGTTCTGAGCATGCTGCCAATATCTCGTCTGGGAAACATCCAGAGAAGTCCAAGATAGTGTTTTTTAGACTGGCTGCCACGAGCTGAAACGAATGCAGCCAAGAGCGAGCGTCTGTGACTTACGGTTCAAGAGTTATTCACAGAAACATGGTTCTGAACTTTGCTGCCAGCCGCGAAAGCGAAAATAACCAAGATCGAGCGTCTAGGATTTACTTGTCAATAGCTCGCCTAGGAAACATCCAGAGAAGTCAAAGACCGTGGTTCTATACTAATTGCCAGGCGCTGAGACGAATGCCGCCAAGATCTAGCGTCTATGACTTACGGTTCAAGAATTAGCCTCAGAAACAGTGGGAAACAGTGCTTCTATACTAATTGCCAGGCGCTGAGACGAATGCCGCCAAGATCGAGCGTCTATGACTTACGGTTCAAGAATTAGCCTCAGAAACAGTGGTTCTGAACATGCTGCCAATAGCTCGTCTGGGAAACATCCAGAGAAGTCCAAGATAGTGTTTTTTAGACTGGCTGCCACGAGCTGAAACGAATGCAGCCAAGAGCGAGCGTCTGTGACTTACGGTTCAAGAGTTATTCACAGAAACATGGTTCTGAACTTTGCTGCCAGCCGCGAAAGCGAAAATAACCAAGATCGAGCGTCTAGGATTTACTTGTCAATAGCTCGCCTGGGAAACATCCAGAGAAGTCAAAGACAGTGCTTCTATACTAATTGCCAGGCGCTGAGACGAATGCCGCCAAGATCTAGCGTCTATGACTTACGGTTCAAGAATTAGCCTCAGAAACAGTGGGAAACAGTGCTTCTATACTAATTGCCAGGCGCTGAGACGAATGCCGCCAAGATCGAGCGTCTATGACTTACGGTTCAAGAATTAGCCTCAGAAACAGTGGTTCTGAACATGCTGCCAATAGCTCGTCTGGGAAACATCCAGAGAAGTCCAAGATAGTGTTTTTTAGACTGGCTGCCACGAGCTGAAACGAATGCAGCCAAGAGCGAGCGTCTGTGACTTACGGTTCAAGAGTTATTCACAGAAACATGGTTCTGAACTTTGCTGCCAGCCGCGAAAGCGAAAATAACCAAGATCGAGCGTCTAGGATTTACTTGTCAATAGCTCGCCTGGGAAACATCCAGAGAAGTCAAAGACAGTGCTTCTATACTAATTGCCAGGCGCTGAGACGAATGCCGCCAAGATCTAGCGTCTATGACTTATGGTTCAAGAATTAGCCTCAGAAACAGTGGGAAACAGTGCTTCTATACTAATTGCCAGGCGCTGAGACGAATGCCGCCAAGATCTAGCGTCTATGACTTACGGTTCAAGAATTAGCCTCAGAAACAGTGGTTCTGAACATGCTGCCAATAGCTCGCCTGGGAAACATCCAGAGAAGTCCAAGATAGTGTTTTTTAGACTGGCTGCCACGAGCTGAAACGAATGCAGCCAGGAGCGAGCGTCTGTGACTTACGGTTTTAAGAGTTATTCACAGAAACATGGTTCTGAACTTTGCTGCCAGCCGCGAAAGCGAAAATAACCAAGATCGAGCGTCTAGGATTTACTTGTCAATAGCTCGCCTGGGAAACATCCAGAGAAGTCAAAGACTGTGCTTCTATACTAATTGCCAGGCGCTGAGACGAATGCCGCCAAGATCTAGCGTCTATGACTTACGGTTCAAGAATTAGCCTCAGAAACAGTGGGAAACAGCGCTTCTATACTAATTGCCAGGCGCTGAGACGAATGCCGCCAAGATCGAGCGTCTATGACTTACGGTTCAAGAATTAGCCTCAGAAACAGTGGTTCTGAACATGCTGCCAATAGCTCGCCTGGGAAACATCCAGAGAAGTCCAAGATAGTGTTTTTTAGACTGGCTGCCACGAGCTGAAACGAATGCAGCCAAGAGCGAGCGTCTGTGACTTACGGTTCAAAAGTTATTCACAGAAACATGGTTCTGAACTTTGCTGCCAGCCGCGAAAGCGAAAATAACCAAGATCGAGCGTCTAGGATTTACTTGTCAATAGCTCGCCTGGGAAACATCCAGAGAAGTCAAAGACAGTGCTTCTATACTAATTGCCAGGCGCTGAGACGAATGCCGCCAAGATCTAGCGTCTATGACTTACGGTTCAAGAATTAGCCTCAGAAACAATGGGAAACAGTGCTTCTATACTAATTGCCAGGCGCTGAGACGAATGCCGCCAAGATCGAGCGTCTATGACTTACGGTTCAAGAATTAGCCTCAGAAACAGTGGTTCTGAACATGCTGCCAATAGCTCGCCTGGGAAACATCCAGAGAAGTCCAAGATTGTGTTTTTTTAGACTGGCTGCCACGAGCTGAAACGAATGCAGCCAAGAGCGAGCGTCTGTGACTTACGGTTCAAAAGTTATTCACAGAAACATGGTTCTGAACTTTGCTGCCAGCCGCGAAAGCGAAAATAACCAAGATCGAGCGTCTAGGATTTACTTGTCAATAGCTCGCCTGGGAAACATCCAGAGAAGTCAAAGACAGTGCTTCTATACTAATTGCCAGGCGCTGAGACGAATGCCGCCAAGATCGAGCGTCTATGACTTACGGTTCAAGAATTAGCCTCAGAAACAGTGGTTCTGAGCATGCTGCCAATATCTCGTCTGGGAAACATCCAGAGAAGTCCAAGATAGTGTTTTTTAGACTGGCTGCCACGAGCTGAAACGAATGCAGCCAAGAGCGAGCGTCTGTGACTTACGGTTCAAGAGTTATTCACAGAAACATGGTTCTGAACTTTGCTGCCAGCCGCGAAAGCGAAAATAACCAAGATCGAGCGTCTAGGATTTACTTGTCAATAGCTCGCCTAGGAAACATCCAGAGAAGTCAAAGACCGTGGTTCTATACTAATTGCCAGGCGCTGAGACGAATGCCGCCAAGATCTAGCGTCTATGACTTACGGTTCAAGAATTAGCCTCAGAAACAGTGGGAAACAGTGCTTCTATACTAATTGCCAGGCGCTGAGACGAATGCCGCCAAGATCGAGCGTCTATGACTTACGGTTCAAGAATTAGCCTCAGAAACAGTGGTTCTGAACATGCTGCCAATAGCTCGTCTGGGAAACATCCAGAGAAGTCCAAGATAGTGTTTTTTAGACTGGCTGCCACGAGCTGAAACGAATGCAGCCAAGAGCGAGCGTCTGTGACTTACGGTTCAAGAGTTATTCACAGAAACATGGTTCTGAACTTTGCTGCCAGCCGCGAAAGCGAAAATAACCAAGATCGAGCGTCTAGGATTTACTTGTCAATAGCTCGCCTGGGAAACATCCAGAGAAGTCAAAGACAGTGCTTCTATACTAATTGCCAGGCGCTGAGACGAATGCCGCCAAGATCTAGCGTCTATGACTTATGGTTCAAGAATTAGCCTCAGAAACAGTGGGAAACAGTGCTTCTATACTAATTGCCAGGCGCTGAGACGAATGCCGCCAAGATCTAGCGTCTATGACTTACGGTTCAAGAATTAGCCTCAGAAACAGTGGTTCTGAACATGCTGCCAATAGCTCGCCTGGGAAACATCCAGAGAAGTCCAAGATAGTGTTTTTTAGACTGGCTGCCACGAGCTGAAACGAATGCAGCCAGGAGCGAGCGTCTGTGACTTACGGTTTTAAGAGTTATTCACAGAAACATGGTTCTGAACTTTGCTGCCAGCCGCGAAAGCGAAAATAACCAAGATCGAGCGTCTAGGATTTACTTGTCAATAGCTCGCCTGGGAAACATCCAGAGAAGTCAAAGACAGTGCTTCTATACTAATTGCCAGGCGCTGAGACGAATGCCGCCAAGATCTAGCGTCTATGACTTACGGTTCAAGAATTAGCCTCAGAAACAGTGGGAAACAGTGCTTCTATACTAATTGCCAGGCGCTGAGACGAATGCCGCCAAGATCGAGCGTCTATGACTTACGGTTCAAGAATTAGCCTCAGAAACAGTGGTTCTGAACATGCTGCCAATAGCTCGCCTGGGAAACATCCAGAGAAGTCCAAGATTGTGTTTTTTAGACTGGCTGCCACGAGCTGAAACGAATGCAGCCAAGAGCGAGCGTCTGTGACTTACGGTTCAAAAGTTATTCACAGAAACATGGTTCTGAACTTTGCTGCCAGCCGCGAAAGCGAAAATAACCAAGATCGAGCGTCTAGGATTTACTTGTCAAAAGCTCGCCTGGGAAACATCCAGAGAAGTCAAAGACAGTGCTTCTATACTAATTGCCAGGCGCTGAGACGAATGCCGCCAAGATCTAGCGTCTATGACTTACGGTTCAAGAATTAGCCTCAGAAACAGTGGGAAACAGTGCTTCTATACTAATTGCCAGGCGCTGAGACGAATGCCGCCAAGATCGAGCGTGTATGACTTACGGTTCAAGAATTAGCCTCAGAAACAGTGGTTCTGAACATGCTGCCAATAGCTCGCCTGGGAAACATCCAGAGAAGTCCAAGATTGTGTTTTTTAGACTGGCTGCCACGAGCTGAAACGAATGCAGCCAAGAGCGAGCGTCTGTGACTTACGGTTCAAAAGTTATTCACAGAAACATGGTTCTGAACTTTGCTGCCAGCCGCGAAAGCGAAAATAACCAAGATCGAGCGTCTAGGATTTACTTGTCAAAAGCTCGCCTGGGAAACATCCAGAGAAGTCAAAGACAGTGCTTCTATACTAATTGCCAGGCGCTGAGACGAATGCCGCCAAGATCTAGCGTCTATGACTTACGGTTCAAGAATTAGCCTCAGAAACAGTGGGAAACAGTGCTACTATACTAATTGCCAGGCGCTGAGACGAATGCCGCCAAGATCGAGCGTGTATGACTTACGGTTCAAGAATTAGCCTCAGAAACAGTGGTTCTGAACATGCTGCCAATAGCTCGCCTGGGAAACATCCAGAGAAGTCCAATATTGTGTTTTTTAGACTGGCTGCCACGAGCTGAAACGAATGCAGCCAAGAGCGAGCGTCTGTGACTTACGGTTCAAAAGTTATTCACAGAAACATGGTTCTGAACTTTGCTGCCAGCCGCGAAACCGAAAATAACCAAGATCGAGCGTCTAGGATTTACTTGTCAATAGCTCGCCTGGGAAACATCCAGAGAAGTCAAAGACAGTGCTTCTATACTAATTGCCAGGCGCTGAGACGAATGCCGCCAAGATCTAGCGTCTATGACTTACGGTTCAAGAATTAGCCTCAGAAACAGTGGGAAACAGTGCTTCTATACTAATTGCCAGGCGCTGAGACGAATGCCGCCAAGATCGAGCGTCTATGACTTACGGTTCAAGAATTAGCCTCAGAAACAGTGGTTCTGAACATGCTGCCAATAGCTCGTCTGGGAAACATCCAGAGAAGTCCAAGATAGTGTTTTTTAGACTGGCTGCCACGAGCTGAAACGAATGCAGCCAAGAGCGAGCGTCTGTGACTTACGGTTCAAGAGTTATTCACAGAAACATGGTTCTGAAGTTTGCTGCCAGCCGCGAAAGCGAAAATAACCAAGATCGAGCGTCTAGGATTTACTTGTCAATAGCTCGCCTGGGAAACATCCAGAGAAGTCAAAGACAGTGCTTCTATACTAATTGCCAGGCGCTGAGACGAATGCCGCCAAGATCTAGCGTCTATGACTTACGGTTCAAGAATTAGCCTCAGAAACAGTGGGAAACAGTGCTTCTATACTAATTGCCAGGCGCTGAGACGAATGCCGCCAAGATCGAGCGTCTATGACTTACGGTTCAAGAATTAGCCTCAGAAACAGTGGTTCTGAACATGCTGCCAATAGCTCGCCTGGGAAACATCCAGAGAAGTCCAAGATTGTGTTTTTTAGACTGGCTGCCACGAGCTGAAACGAATGCAGCCAAGAGCGAGCGTCTGTGACTTACGGTTCAAAAGTTATTCACAGAAACATGGTTCTGAACTTTGCTGCCAGCCGCGAAAGCGAAAATAACCAAGATCGAGCGTCTAGGATTTACTTGTCAATAGCTCGCCTGGGAAACATCCAGAGAAGTCAAAGACAGTGCTTCTATACTAATTGCCAGGCGCTGAGACGAATGCCGCCAAGATCTAGCGTCTATGACTTACGGTTCAAGAATTAGCCTCAGAAACAGTGGGAAACAGTGCTTCTATACTAATTGCCAGGCGCTGAGACGAATGCCGCCAAGATCGAGCGTCTATGACTTACGGTTCAAGAATTAGCCTCAGAAACAGTGGTTCTGAACATGCTGCCAATAGCTCGCCTGGGAAACATCCAGAGAAGTCCAAGATTGTGTTTTTTAGACTGGCTGCCACGAGCTGAAACGAATGCAGCCAAGAGCGAGCGTCTGTGACTTACGGTTCAAAAGTTATTCACAGAAACATGGTTCTGAACTTTGCTGCCAGCCGCGAAAGCGAAAATAACCAAGATCGAGCGTCTAGGATTTACTTGTCAATAGCTCGCCTGGGAAACATCCAGAGAAGTCAAAGACAGTGCTTCTATACTAATTGCCAGGCGCTGAGACGAATGCCGCCAAGATCTAGCGTCTATGACTTACGGTTCAAGAATTAGCCTCAGACACAGTGGGAAGCAGTGCTTCTATACTAATTGCCAGGCGCTGAGACGAATGCCGCCAAGATAGAGCGTCTATGACTTACGGTTCAAGAATTAGCCTCAGAAACAGTGGTTCTGAACATGCTGCCAATAGCTCGCCTGGGAAACATCCAGAGAAGTCCAAGATTGTGTTTTTTAGACTGGCTGCCACGAGCTGAAACGAATGCAGCCAAGAGCGAGCGTCTGTGACTTACGGTTCAAAAGTTATTCACAGAAACATGGTTCTGAACTTTGCTGCCAGCCGCGAAAGCGAAAATAACCAAGATCGAGCGTCTAGGATTTACTTGTCAAAAGCTCGCCTGGGAAACATCCAGAGAAGTCAAAGACAGTGCTTCTATACTAATTGCCAGGCGCTGAGACGAATGCCGCCAAGATCTAGCGTCTATGACTTATGGTTCAAGAATTAGCCTCAGAAACAGTGGGAAACAGTGCTTCTATACTAATTGCCAGGCGCTGAGACGAATGCCGCCAAGATCGAGCGTGTATGACTTACGGTTCAAGAATTAGCCTCAGAAACAGTGGTTCTGAACATGCTGCCAATAGCTCGCCTGGGAAACATCCAGAGAAGTCCAAGATTGTGTTTTTTAGACTGGCTGCCACGAGCTGAAACGAATGCAGCCAAGAGCGAGCGTCTGTGACTTACGGTTCAAAAGTTATTCACAGAAACATGGTTCTGAACTTTGCTGCCAGCCGCGAAAGCGAAAGTAACCAAGATCGAGCGTCTAGGATTTACTTGTCAAAAGCTCGCCTGGGAAACATCCAGAGAAGTCAAAGACAGTGCTTCTATACTAATTGCCAGGCGCTGAGACGAATGCCGCCAAGATCTAGCGTCTATGACTTACGGTTCAAGAATTAGCCTCAGAAACAGTGGGAAACAGTGCTTCTATACTAATTGCCAGGCGCTGAGACGAATGCCGCCAAGATCGAGCGTCTATGACTTACGGTTCAAGAATTAGCCTCAGAAACAGTGGTTCTGAACATGCTGCCAATAGCTCGTCTGGGAAACATCCAGAGAAGTCCAAGATAGTGTTTTTTAGACTGGCTGCCACGAGCTGAAACGAATGCAGCCAAGAGCGAGCGTCTGTGACTTACGGTTCAAGAGTTATTCACAGAAACATGGTTCTGAACTTTGCTGCCAGCCGCGAAAGCGAAAATAACCAAGATCGAGCGTCTAGGATTTACTTGTCAATAGCTCGCCTGGGAAACATCCAGAGAAGTCAAAGACAGTGCTAATATACTAATTGCCAGGCGCTGAGACGAATGCCGCCAAGATCTAGCGTCTATGACTTACGGTTCAAGAATTAGCCTCAGAAACAGTGGGAAACAGTGCTTCTATACGAATTGCCAGGCGCTGAGACGAATGCCGCCAAGATAGAGCGTCTATGACTTACGGTTCAAGAATTAGCCTCAGAAACAGTGGTTCTGAACATGCTGCCAATAGCTCGCCTGGGAAACATCCAGAGAAGTCCAAGATTGTGTTTTTTAGACTGGCAACCACGAGCTGAAACGAATGCAGCCAAGAGCGAGCGTCTGTGACTTACGGTTCAAAAGTTATTCACAGAAACATGGTTCTGAACTTTGCTGCCAGCCGCGAAAGCGAAAATAACCAAGATCGAGCGTCTAGGATTTACTTGTCGAAAGCTCGCCTGGGAAACATCCAGAGAAGTCAAAGACAGTGCTTCTATACTAATTGCCAGGCGCTGAGACGAATGCCGCCAAGATCTAGCGTCTATGACTTATGGTTCAAGAATTAGCCTCAGAAACAGTGGGAAACAGTGCTTCTATACTAATTGCCAGGCGCTGAGACGAATGCCGCCAAGATCGAGCGTGTATGACTTACGGTTCAAGAATTAGCCTCAGAAACAGTGGTTCTGAACATGCTGCCAATAGCTCGCCTGGGAAACATCCAGAGAAGTCCAAGATTGTGTTTTTTAGACTGGCTGCCACGAGCTGAAACGAATGCAGCCAAGAGCGAGCGTTTGTGACTTACGGTTCAAAAGTCATTCACAGAAACATGGTTCTGAACTTTGCTGCCAGCCGCGAAAGCGAAAATAACCAAGATCGAGCGTCTAGGATTTACTTGTCAATAGCTCGCCTGGGAAACATCCAGAGAAGTCAAAGACAGTGCTTCTATACTAATTGCCAGGCGCTGAGACGAATGCCGCCAAGATCTAGCGTCTATGACTTACGGTTCAAGAATTAGCCTCAGAAACAGTGGGAAACAGTGCTTCTATACTAATTGCCAGGCGCTGAGACGAATGCCGCCAAGATCGAGCGTCTATGACTTACGGTTCAAGAATTAGCCTCAGAAACAGTGGTTCTGAACATGCTGCCAATAGCTCGCCTGGGAAACATCCAGAGAAGTCCAAGATTGTGTTTTTTAGACTGGCTGCCACGAGCTGAAACGAATGCAGCCAAGAGCGAGCGTCTGTGACTTACGGTTCAAAAGTTATTCACAGAAACATGGTTCTGAACTTTGCTGCCAGCCGCGAAAGCGAAAATAACCAAGATCGAGCGTCTAGGATTTACTTGTCAAAAGCTCGCCTGGGAAACATCCAGAGAAGTCAAAGACAGTGCTTCTATACTAATTGCCAGGCGTTGAGACGAATGCCGCCAAGATCTAGCGTCTATGACTTACGGTTCAAGAATTAGCCTCAGAAACAGTGGGAAACAGTGCTTCTATACTAATTGCCAGGCGCTGAGACGAATGCCGCCAAGATCGAGCGTGTATGACTTACGGTTCAAGAATTAGCCTCAGAAACAGTGGTTCTGAACATGCTGCCAATAGCTCGCCTGGGAAACATCCAGAGAAGTCCAAGATTGTGTTTTTTAGACTGGCTGCCACGAGCTGAAACGAATGCAGCCAAGAGCGAGCGTCTGTGACTTACGGTTCAAAAGTTATTCACAGAAACATGGTTCTGAACTTTGCTGCCAGCCGCGAAAGCGAAAATAACCAAGATCGAGCGTCTAGGATTTACTTGTCAAAAGCTCGCCTGGGAAACATCCAGAGAAGTCAAAGACAGTGCTTCTATACTAATTGCCAGGCGCTGAGACGAATGCCGCCAAGATCTAGCGTCTATGACTTACGGTTCAAGAATTAGCCTCAGAAACAGTGGGAAACAGTGCTACTATACTAATTGCCAGGCGCTGAGACGAATGCCGCCAAGATCGAGCGTGTATGACTTACGGTTCAAGAATTAGCCTCAGAAACAGTGGTTCTGAACATGCTGCCAATAGCTCGCCTGGGAAACATCCAGAGAAGTCCAATATTGTGTTTTTTAGACTGGCTGCCACGAGCTGAAACGAATGCAGCCAAGAGCGAGCGTCTGTGACTTACGGTTCAAAAGTTATTCACAGAAACATGGTTCTGAACTTTGCTGCCAGCCGCGAAAGCGAAAATAACCAAGATCGAGCGTCTAGGATTTACTTGTCAATAGCTCGCCTGGGAAACATCCAGAGAAGTCAAAGACAGTGCTTCTATACTAATTGCCAGGCGCTGAGACGAATGCCGCCAAGATCTAGCGTCTATGACTTACGGTTCAAGAATTAGCCTCAGAAACAGTGGGAAACAGTGCTTCTATACTAATTGCCAGGCGCTGAGACGAATGCCGCCAAGATCGAGCGTCTATGACTTACGGTTCAAGAATTAGCCTCAGAAACAGTGGTTCTGAACATGCTGCCAATAGCTCGTCTGGGAAACATCCAGAGAAGTCCAAGATAGTGTTTTTTAGACTGGCTGCCACGAGCTGAAACGAATGCAGCCAAGAGCGAGCGTCTGTGACTTACGGTTCAAGAGTTATTCACAGAAACATGGTTCTGAACTTTGCTGCCAGCCGCGAAAGCGAAAATAACCAAGATCGAGCGTCTAGGATTTACTTGTCAATAGCTCGCCTGGGAAACATCCAGAGAAGTCAAAGACAGTGCTTCTATACTAATTGCCAGGCGCTGAGACGAATGCCGCCAAGATCTAGCGTCTATGACTTACGGTTCAAGAATTAGCCTCAGAAACAGTGGGAAACAGTGCTTCTATACTAATTGCCAGGCGCTGAGACGAATGCCGCCAAGATCGAGCGTCTATGACTTACGGTTCAAGAATTAGCCTCAGAAACAGTGGTTCTGAACATGCTGCCAATAGCTCGCCTGGGAAACATCCAGAGAAGTCCAAGATTGTGTTTTTTAGACTGGCTGCCACGAGCTGAAACGAATGCAGCCAAGAGCGAGCGTCTGTGACTTACGGTTCAAGAGTTATTCACAGAAACATGGTTCTGAACTTTGCTGCCAGCCGCGAAAGCGAAAATAACCAAGATCGAGCGTCTAGGATTTACTTGTCAATAGCTCGCCTGGGAAACATCCAGAGAAGTCAAAGACAGTGCTTCTATACTAATTGCCAGGCGCTGAGACGAATGCCGCCAAGATCTAGCGTCTATGACTTACGGTTCAAGAATTAGCCTCAGAAACAGTGGGAAACAGTGCTTCTATACTAATTGCCAGGCGCTGAGACGAATGCCGCCAAGATCGAGCGTCTATGACTTACGGTTCAAGAATTAGCCTCAGAAACAGTGGTTCTGAACATGCTGCCAATAGCTCGTCTGGGAAACATCCAGAGAAGTCCAAGATAGTGTTTTTTAGACTGGCTGCCACGAGCTGAAACGAATGCAGCCAAGAGCGAGCGTCTGTGACTTACGGTTCAAGAGTTATTCACAGAAACATGGTTCTGAACTTTGCTGCCAGCCGCGAAAGCGAAAATAACCAAGATCGAGCGTCTAGGATTTACTTGTCAATAGCTCGCCTGGGAAACATCCAGAGAAGTCAAAGACAGTGCTAATATACTAATTGCCAGGCGCTGAGACGAATGCCGCCAAGATCTTACGGTTCAAGAATTAGCCTCAGAAACAGTGGGAAACAGTGCTTCTATACTAATTGCCAGGCGCTGAGACGAATGCCGCCAAGATAGAGCGTCTATGACTTACGGTTCAAGAATTAGCCTCAGAAACAGTGGTTCTGAACATGCTGCCAATAGCTCGCCTGGGAAACATCCAGAGAAGTCCAAGATTGTGTTTTTTAGACTGGCTGCCACGAGCTGAAACGAATGCAGCCAAGAGCGAGCGTCTGTGACTTACGGTTCAAAAGTTATTCACAGAAACATGGTTCTGAACTTTGCTGCCAGCCGCGAAAGCGAAAATAACCAAGATCGAGCGTCTAGGATTTACTTGTCAAAAGCTCGCCTGGGAAACATCCAGAGAAGTCAAAGACAGTGCTTCTATACTAATTGCCAGGCGTTGAGACGAATGCCGCCAAGATCTAGCGTCTATGACTTACGGTTCAAGAATTAGCCTCAGAAACAGTGGGAAACAGTGCTTCTATACTAATTGCCAGGCGCTGAGACGAATGCCGCCAAGATCGAGCGTGTATGACTTACGGTTCAAGAATTAGCCTCAGAAACAGTGGTTCTGAACATGCTGCCAATAGCTCGCCTGGGAAACATCCAGAGAAGTCCAAGATTGTGTTTTTTAGACTGGCTGCCACGAGCTGAAACGAATGCAGCCAAGAGCGAGCGTCTGTGACTTACGGTTCAAAAGTTATTCACAGAAACATGGTTCTGAACTTTGCTGCCAGCCGCGAAAGCGAAAATAACCAAGATCGAGCGTCTAGGATTTACTTGTCAAAAGCTCGCCTGGGAAACATCCAGAGAAGTCAAAGACAGTGCTTCTATACTAATTGCCAGGCGCTGAGACGAATGCCGCCAAGATCTAGCGTCTATGACTTACGGTTCAAGAATTAGCCTCAGAAACAGTGGGAAACAGTGCTACTATACTAATTGCCAGGCGCTGAGACGAATGCCGCCAAGATCGAGCGTGTATGACTTACGGTTCAAGAATTAGCCTCAGAAACAGTGGTTCTGAACATGCTGCCAATAGCTCGCCTGGGAAACATCCAGAGAAGTCCAATATTGTGTTTTTTAGACTGGCTGCCACGAGCTGAAACGAATGCAGCCAAGAGCGAGCGTCTGTGACTTACGGTTCAAAAGTTATTCACAGAAACATGGTTCTGAACTTTGCTGCCAGCCGCGAAAGCGAAAATAACCAAGATCGAGCGTCTAGGATTTACTTGTCAATAGCTCGCCTGGGAAACATCCAGAGAAGTCAAAGACAGTGCTTCTATACTAATTGCCAGGCGCTGAGACGAATGCCGCCAAGATCTAGCGTCTATGACTTACGGTTCAAGAATTAGCCTCAGAAACAGTGGGAAACAGTGCTTCTATACTAATTGCCAGGCGCTGAGACGAATGCCGCCAAGATCGAGCGTCTATGACTTACGGTTCAAGAATTAGCCTCAGAAACAGTGGTTCTGAACATGCTGCCAATAGCTCGTCTGGGAAACATCCAGAGAAGTCCAAGATAGTGTTTTTTAGACTGGCTGCCACGAGCTGAAACGAATGCAGCCAAGAGCGAGCGTCTGTGACTTACGGTTCAAGAGTTATTCACAGAAACATGGTTCTGAACTTTGCTGCCAGCCGCGAAAGCGAAAATAACCAAGATCGAGCGTCTAGGATTTACTTGTCAATAGCTCGCCTGGGAAACATCCAGAGAAGTCAAAGACAGTGCTTCTATACTAATTGCCAGGCGCTGAGACGAATGCCGCCAAGATCTAGCGTCTATGACTTACGGTTCAAGAATTAGCCTCAGAAACAGTGGGAAACAGTGCTTCTATACTAATTGCCAGGCGCTGAGACGAATGCCGCCAAGATCGAGCGTCTATGACTTACGGTTCAAGAATTAGCCTCAGAAACAGTGGTTCTGAACATGCTGCCAATAGCTCGCCTGGGAAACATCCAGAGAAGTCCAAGATTGTGTTTTTTAGACTGGCTGCCACGAGCTGAAACGAATGCAGCCAAGAGCGAGCGTCTGTGACTTACGGTTCAAGAGTTATTCACAGAAACATGGTTCTGAACTTTGCTGCCAGCCGCGAAAGCGAAAATAACCAAGATCGAGCGTCTAGGATTTACTTGTCAATAGCTCGCCTGGGAAACATCCAGAGAAGTCAAAGACAGTGCTTCTATACTAATTGCCAGGCGCTGAGACGAATGCCGCCAAGATCTAGCGTCTATGACTTACGGTTCAAGAATTAGCCTCAGAAACAGTGGGAAACAGTGCTTCTATACTAATTGCCAGGCGCTGAGACGAATGCCGCCAAGATCGAGCGTCTATGACTTACGGTTCAAGAATTAGCCTCAGAAACAGTGGTTCTGAACATGCTGCCAATAGCTCGTCTGGGAAACATCCAGAGAAGTCCAAGATAGTGTTTTTTAGACTGGCTGCCACGAGCTGAAACGAATGCAGCCAAGAGCGAGCGTCTGTGACTTACGGTTCAAGAGTTATTCACAGAAACATGGTTCTGAACTTTGCTGCCAGCCGCGAAAGCGAAAATAACCAAGATCGAGCGTCTAGGATTTACTTGTCAATAGCTCGCCTGGGAAACATCCAGAGAAGTCAAAGACAGTGCTAATATACTAATTGCCAGGCGCTGAGACGAATGCCGCCAAGATCTTACGGTTCAAGAATTAGCCTCAGAAACAGTGGGAAACAGTGCTTCTATACTAATTGCCAGGCGCTGAGACGAATGCCGCCAAGATAGAGCGTCTATGACTTACGGTTCAAGAATTAGCCTCAGAAACAGTGGTTCTGAACATGCTGCCAATAGCTCGCCTGGGAAACATCCAGAGAAGTCCAAGATTGTGTTTTTTAGACTGGCTGCCACGAGCTGAAACGAATGCAGCCAAGAGCGAGCGTCTGTGACTTACGGTTCAAAAGTTATTCACAGAAACATGGTTCTGAACTTTGCTGCCAGCCGCGAAAGCGAAAATAACCAAGATCGAGCGTCTAGGATTTACTTGTCAAAAGCTCGCCTGGGAAACATCCAGAGAAGTCAAAGACAGTGCTTCTATACTAATTGCCAGGCGCTGAGACGAATGCCGCCAAGATCTAGCGTCTATGACTTATGGTTCAAGAATTAGCCTCAGAAACAGTGGGAAACAGTGCTTCTATACTAATTGCCAGGCGCTGAGACGAATGCCGCCAAGATCGAGCGTGTATGACTTACGGTTCAAGAATTAGCCTCAGAAACAGTGGTTCTGAACATGCTGCCAATAGCTCGCCTGGGAAACATCCAGAGAAGTCCAAGATTGTGTTTTTTAGACTGGCTGCCACGAGCTGAAACGAATGCAGCCAAGAGCGAGCGTCTGTGACTTACGGTTCAAAAGTTATTCACAGAAACATGGTTCTGAACTTTGCTGCCAGCCGCGAAAGCGAAAATAACCAAGATCGAGCGTCTAGGATTTACTTGTCAAAAGCTCGCCTGGGAAACATCCAGAGAAGTCAAAGACAGTGCTTCTATACTAATTGCCAGGCGCTGAGACGAATGCCGCCAAGATCTAGCGTCTATGACTTATGGTTCAAGAATTAGCCTCAGAAACAGTGGGAAACAGTGCTTCTATACTAATTGCCAGGCGCTGAGACGAATGCCGCCAAGATCGAGCGTGTATGACTTACGGTTCAAGAATTAGCCTCAGAAACAGTGGTTCTGAACATGCTGCCAATAGCTCGCCTGGGAAACATCCAGAGAAGTCCAAGATTGTGTTTTTTAGACTGGCTGCCACGAGCTGAAACGAATGCAGCCAAGAGCGAGCGTCTGTGACTTACGGTTCAAGAGTTATTCACAGAAACATGGTTCTGAACTTTGCTGCCAGCCGCGAAAGCGAAAATAACCAAGATCGAGCGTCTAGGATTTACTTGTCAATAGCTCGCCTGGGAAACATCCAGAGAAGTCAAAGACAGTGCTTCTATACTAATTGCCAGGCGCTGAGACGAATGCCGCCAAGATCTAGCGTCTATGACTTACGGTTCAAGAATTAGCCTCAGAAACAGTGGGAAACAGTGCTTCTATACTAATTGCCAGGCGCTGAGACGAATGCCGCCAAGATCGAGCGTCTATGACTTACGGTTCAAGAATTAGCCTCAGAAACAGTGGTTCTGAACATGCTGCCAATAGCTCGTCTGGGAAACATCCAGAGAAGTCCAAGATAGTGTTTTTTAGACTGGCTGCCACGAGCTGAAACGAATGCAGCCAAGAGCGAGCGTCTGTGACTTACGGTTCAAGAGTTATTCACAGAAACATGGTTCTGAACTTTGCTGCCAGCCGCGAAAGCGAAAATAACCAAGATCGAGCGTCTAGGATTTACTTGTCAATAGCTCGCCTGGGAAACATCCAGAGAAGTCAAAGACAGTGCTAATATACTAATTGCCAGGCGCTGAGACGAATGCCGCCAAGATCTTACGGTTCAAGAATTAGCCTCAGAAACAGTGGGAAACAGTGCTTCTATACTAATTGCCAGGCGCTGAGACGAATGCCGCCAAGATAGAGCGTCTATGACTTACGGTTCAAGAATTAGCCTCAGAAACAGTGGTTCTGAACATGCTGCCAATAGCTCGCCTGGGAAACATCCAGAGAAGTCCAAGATTGTGTTTTTTAGACTGGCTGCCACGAGCTGAAACGAATGCAGCCAAGAGCGAGCGTCTGTGACTTACGGTTCAAAAGTTATTCACAGAAACATGGTTCTGAACTTTGCTGCCAGCCGCGAAAGCGAAAATAACCAAGATCGAGCGTCTAGGATTTACTTGTCAAAAGCTCGCCTGGGAAACATCCAGAGAAGTCAAAGACAGTGCTTCTATACTAATTGCCAGGCGCTGAGACGAATGCCGCCAAGATCTAGCGTCTATGACTTATGGTTCAAGAATTAGCCTCAGAAACAGTGGGAAACAGTGCTTCTATACTAATTGCCAGGCGCTGAGACGAATGCCGCCAAGATCGAGCGTGTATGACTTACGGTTCAAGAATTAGCCTCAGAAACAGTGGTTCTGAACATGCTGCCAATAGCTCGCCTGGGAAACATCCAGAGAAGTCCAAGATTGTGTTTTTTAGACTGGCTGCCACGAGCTGAAACGAATGCAGCCAAGAGCGAGCGTCTGTGACTTACGGTTCAAAAGTTATTCACAGAAACATGGTTCTGAACTTTGCTGCCAGCCGCGAAAGCGAAAATAACCAAGATCGAGCGTCTAGGATTTACTTGTCAAAAGCTCGCCTGGGAAACATCCAGAGAAGTCAAAGACAGTGCTTCTATACTAATTGCCAGGCGCTGAGACGAATGCCGCCAAGATCTAGCGTCTATGACTTACGGTTCACGAATTAGCCTCAGAAACAGTGGGAAACAGTGCTTCTATACTAATTGCCAGGCGCTGAGACGAATGCCGCCAAGATCGAGCGTCTATGACTTACGGTTCAAGAATTAGCCTCAGAAACAGTGGTTCTGAACATGCTGCCAATAGCTCGTCTGGGAAACATCCAGAGAAGTCCAAGATAGTGTTTTTTAGACTGGCTGCCACGAGCTGAAACGAATGCAGCCAAGAGCGAGCGTCTGTGACTTACGGTTCAAGAGTTATTCACAGAAACATGGTTCTGAACTTTGCTGCCAGCCGCGAAAGCGAAAATAACCAAGATCGAGCGTCTAGGATTTACTTGTCAATAGCTCGCCTGGGAAACATCCAGAGAAGTCAAAGACAGTGCTAATATACTAATTGCCAGGCGCTGAGACGAATGCCGCCAAGATCTAGCGTCTATGACTTACGGTTCAAGAATTAGCCTCAGAAACAGTGGGAAACAGTGCTTCTATACTAATTGCCAGGCGCTGAGACGAATGCCGCCAAGATAGAGCGTCTATGACTTACGGTTCAAGAATTAGCCTCAGAAACAGTGGTTCTGAACATGCTGCCAATAGCTCGCCTGGGAAACATCCAGAGAAGTCCAAGATTGTGTTTTTTAGACTGGCTGCCACGAGCTGAAACGAATGCAGCCAAGAGCGAGCGTCTGTGACTTACGGTTCAAAAGTTATTCACAGAAACATGGTTCTGAACTTTGCTGCCAGCCGCGAAAGCGAAAATAACCAAGATCGAGCGTCTAGGATTTACTTGTCAAAAGCTCGCCTGGGAAACATCCAGAGAAGTCAAAGACAGTGCTTCGATACTAATTGCCAGGCGCTGAGACGAATGCCGCCAAGATCTAGCGTCTATGACTTATGGTTCAAGAATTAGCCTCAGAAACAGTGGGAAACAGTGCTTCTATACTAATTGCCAGGCGCTGAGACGAATGCCGCCAAGATCGAGCGTGTATGACTTACGGTTCAAGAATTAGCCTCAGAAACAGTGGTTCTGAACATGCTGCCAATAGCTCGCCTGGGAAACATCCAGAGAAGTACAAGATTGTGTTTTTTAGACTGGCTGCCACGAGCTGAAACGAATGCAGCCAAGAGCGAGCGTTTGTGACTTACGGTTCAAAAGTCATTCACAGAAACATGGTTCTGAACTTTGCTGCCAGCCGCGAAAGCGAAAATAACCAAGATCGAGCGTCTAGGATTTACTTGTCAATAGCTCGCCTGGGAAACATCCAGAGAAGTCAAAGACAGTGCTTCTATACTAATTGCCAGGCGCTGAGACGAATGCCGCCAAGATCTAGCGTCTATGACTTACGGTTCAAGAATTAGCCTCAGAAACAGTGGGAAACAGTGCTTCTATACTAATTGCCAGGCGCTGAGACGAATGCCGCCAAGATCGAGCGTCTATGACTTACGGTTCAAGAATTAGCCTCAGAAACAGTGGTTCTGAACATGCTGCCAATAGCTCGCCTGGGAAACATCCAGAGAAGTCCAAGATTGTGTTTTTTAGACTGGCTGCCACGAGCTGAAACGAATGCAGCCAAGAGCGAGCGTCTGTGACTTACGGTTCAAAAGTTGTTCACAGAAACATGGTTCTGAACTTTGCTGCCAGCCGCGAAAGCGAAAATAACCAAGATCGAGCGTCTAGGATTTACTTGTCAATAGCTCGCCTGGGAAACATCCAGAGAAGTCAAAGACAGTGCTTCTATACTAATTGCCAGGCGCTGAGACGAATGCCGCCAAGATCTAGCGTCTATGACTTACGGTTCAAGAATTAGCCTCAGAAACAGTGGGAAACAGTGCTTCTATACTAATTGCCAGGCGCTGAGACGAATGCCGCCAAGATCGAGCGTCTATGACTTACGGTTCAAGAATTAGCCTCAGAAACAGTGGTTCTGAACATGCTGCCAATAGCTCGCCTGGGAAACATCCAGAGAAGTCCAAGATTGTGTTTTTTAGACTGGCTGCCACGAGCTGAAACGAATGCAGCCAAGAGCGAGCGTCTGTGACTTACGGTTCAAAAGTTGTTCACAGAAACATGGTTCTGAACTTTGCTGCCAGCCGCGAAAGCGAAAATAACCAAGATCGAGCGTCTAGGATTTACTTGTCAATAGCTCGCCTGGGAAACATCCAGAGAAGTCAAAGACAGTGCTTCTATACTAATTGCCAGGCGCTGAGACGAATGCCGCCAAGATCTAGCGTCTATGACTTACGGTTCAAGAATTAGCCTCAGAAACAGTGGGAAACAGTGCTTCTATACTAATTGCCAGGCGCTGAGACGAATGCCGCCAAGATCGAGCGTCTATGACTTACGGTTCAAGAATTAGCCTCAGAAACAGTGGTTCTGAACATGCTGCCAATAGCTCGCCTGGGAAACATCCAGAGAAGTCCAAGATTGTGTTTTTTAGACTGGCTGCCACGAGCTGAAACGAATGCAGCCAAGAGCGAGCGTCTGTGACTTACGGTTCAAAAGTTATTCACAGAAACATGGTTCTGAACTTTGCTGCCAGCCGCGAAAGCGAAAATAACCAAGATCGAGCGTCTAGGATTTACTTGTCAAAAGCTCGCCTGGGAAACATCCAGAGAAGTCAAAGACAGTGCTTCTATACTAATTGCCAGGCGCTGAGACGAATGCCGCCAAGATCTAGCGTCTATGACTTACGGTTCAAGAATTAGCCTCAGAAACAGTGGGAAACAGTGCTTCTATACTAATTGCCAGGCGCTGAGACGAATGCCGCCAAGATCGAGCGTGTATGACTTACGGTTCAAGAATTAGCCTCAGAAACAGTGGTTCTGAACATGCTGCCAATAGCTCGCCTGGGAAACATCCAGAGAAGTCCAAGATTGTGTTTTTTAGACTGGCTGCCACGAGCTGAAACGAATGCAGCCAAGAGCGAGCGTCTGTGACTTACGGTTCAAAAGTTATTCACAGAAACATGGTTCTGAACTTTGCTGCCAGCCGCGAAAGCGAAAATAACCAAGATCGAGCGTCCAGGATTTACTTGTCAATAGCTCGCCTGGGAAACATCCAGAGAAGTCAAAGACAGTGCTTCTATACTAATTGCCAGGCGCTGAGACGAATGCCGCCAAGATCTAGCGTCTATGACTTACGGTTCAAGAATTAGCCTCAGAAACAGTGGGAAACAGTGCTTCTATACTAATTGCCAGGCGCTGAGACGAATGCCGCCAAGATCGAGCGTCTATGACTTACGGTTCAAGAATTAGCCTCAGAAACAGTGGTTCTGAACATGCTGCCAATAGCTCGTCTGGGAAACATCCAGAGAAGTCCAAGATAGTGTTTTTTAGTCTGGCTGCCACGAGCTGAAACGAATGCAGCCAAGAGCGAGCGTCTGTGACTTACGGTTCAAGAGTTATTCACAGAAACATGGTTCTGAACTTTGCTGCCAGCCGCGAAAGCGAAAATAACCAAGATCGAGCGTCTAGGATTTACTTGTCAATAGCTCGCCTGGGAAACATCCAGAGAAGTCAAAGACAGTGCTTCTATACTAATTGCCAGGCGCTGAGACGAATGCCGCCAAGATCTAGCGTCTATGACTTACGGTTCAAGAATTAGCCTCAGAAACAGTGGGAAACAGTGCTTCTATACTAATTGCCAGGCGCTGAGACGAATGCCGCCAAGATCGAGCGTCTATGACTTACGGTTCAAGAATTAGCCTCAGAAACAGTGGTTCTGAACATGCTGCCAATAGCTCGCCTGGGAAACATCCAGAGAAGTCCAAGATTGTGTTTTTTAGACTGGCTGCCACGAGCTGAAACGAATGCAGCCAAGAGCGAGCGTCTGTGACTTACGGTTCAAAAGTTATTCACAGAAACATGGTTCTGAACTTTGCTGCCAGCCGCGAAAGCGAAAATAACCAAGATCGAGCGTCTAGGATTTACTTGTCAAAAGCTCGCCTGGGAAACATTCAGAGAAGTCAAAGACAGTGCTTCTATACTAATTGCCAGGCGCTGAGACGAATGCCGCCAAGATCTAGCGTCTATGACTTACGGTTCAAGAATTAGCCTCAGAAACAGTGGGAAACAGTGCTTCTATACTAATTGCCAGGCGCTGAGACGAATGCCGCCAAGATCGAGCGTGTATGACTTACGGTTCAAGAATTAGCCTCAGAAACAGTGGTTCTGAACATGCTGCCAATAGCTCGCCTGGGAAACATCCAGAGAAGTCCAAGATTGTGTTTTTTAGACTGGCTGCCACGAGCTGAAACGAATGCAGCCAAGAGCGAGCGTCTGTGACTTACGGTTCAAAAGATATTCACAGAAACATGGTTCTGAACTTTGCTGCCAGCCGCGAAAGCGAAAATAACCAAGATCGAGCGTCTAGGATTTACTTGTCAATAGCTCGCCTGGGAAACATCCAGAGAAGTCAAAGACAGTGCTTCTATACTAATTGCCAGGCGCTGAGACGAATGCCGCCAAGATCGAGCGTCTAAGACTTACGGTTCAAGAATTAACCTCAGAAACAGTGGTTCTGAACATGCTGCCAATAGCTCGCCTGGGAAACATCCAGAGAAGTCCAAGATAGTGTTTTTTAGACTGGCTGCCACGAGCTGAAACGAATGCAGCCAAGAGTGAGCGTCTGTGACTTACGGTTCAAGAGTTATTCACAGAAACATGGTTCTGAACTTTGCTGCCAGCTGCGAAAGCGAAAATAACCAAGATCGAGCGTCTAGGATTTACTTGTCAATAGCTCGCCTGGGAAACATCCAGAGAAGTCAAAGACAGTGCTTCTATACTAATTGCCAGGCGCTGAGACGAATGCCGCCAAGATCGCGCGTCTATGACTTACGGTTCAAGAATTAGCCTCAGAAACAGTGGTTCTGAACATGCTGCCAATAGCTCGCCTGGGAAACATCCAGAGAAGTCCAAGATTTTGTTTTTTAGACTGGCTGCCACGAGCTGAAACGAATGCGGCCAAGAGCGAGCGTCTGTGACTTACGGTTCAAAAGTTATTCACAGAAACATGGTTCTGAACTTTGCTGCCAGCCGCGAAAGCGAAAATAACCAAGATCGAGCGTCTAGGATTTACTTGTCAAAAGCTCGCCTGGGAAACATCCAGAGAAGTCAAAGACAGTGCTTCTATACTAATTGCCAGGCGCTGAGACGAATGCCGCCAAGATCGAGCGTCTAAGACTTACGGTTCAAGAATTAACCTCAGAAACAGTGGTTCTGAACATGCTGCCAGTAGCTCGGCTGGGAAACATCCAGAGAAGTCCAAGATAGTGTTTTTTAGACTGGCTGCCACGAGCTGAAACGAATGCAGCCAAGAGCGAGCGTCTGTGACTTACGGTTCAAGAGTTATTCACAGAAACATGGTTCTGAACTTTGCTGCCAGCTGCGAAAGCGAAAATAACCAAGATCGAGAGTCTAGGATTTACTTGTCAATAGCTCGCCTGGGAAACATCCAGAGAAGTCAAAGACAGTGCTTCTATACTAATTGCCAGGCGCTGAGACGAATGCCGCCAAGATCTAGCGTCTATGACTTACGGTTCAAGAATTAGCCTCAGAAACAGTGGGAAACAGTGCTTCTATACTAATTGCCAGGCGCTGAGACGAATGCCGCCAAGATCGAGCGTCTATGACTTACGGTTCAAGAATTAGCCTCAGAAACAGTGGTTCTGAACATGCTGCCAATAGCTCGCCTGGGAAACATCCAGAGAAGTCCAAGATAGTGTTTTTTAGACTGGCTGCCACGAGCTGAAACGAATGCAGCCAAGAGCGAGCGTCTGTGACTTACGGTTCAAAAGTTATTCACAGAAACATGGTTCTGAACTTTGCTGCCAGCCGCGAAAGCGAAAATAACCAAGATCGAGCGTCTAGGATTTACTTGTCAATAGCTCGCCTGGGAAACATCCAGAGAAGTCAAAGACAGTGCTTCTATACTAATTGCCAGGCGCTGAGACGAATGCCGCCAAGATCTAGCGTCTATGACTTACGGTTCAAGAATTAGCCTCAGAAACAATGGGAAACAGTGCTTCTATACTAATTGCCAGGCGCTGAGACGAATGCCGCCAAGATCGAGCGTCTATGACTTACGGTTCAAGAATTAGCCTCAGAAACAGTGGTTCTGAACATGCTGCCAATAGCTCGCCTGGGAAACATCCAGAGAAGTCCAAGATTGTGTTTTTTTAGACTGGCTGCCACGAGCTGAAACGAATGCAGCCAAGAGCGAGCGTCTGTGACTTACGGTTCAAAAGTTATTCACAGAAACATGGTTCTGAACTTTGCTGCCAGCCGCGAAAGCGAAAATAACCAAGATCGAGCGTCTAGGATTTACTTGTCAATAGCTCGCCTGGGAAACATCCAGAGAAGTCAAAGACAGTGCTTCTATACTAATTGCCAGGCGCTGAGACGAATGCCGCCAAGATCGAGCGTCTATGACTTACGGTTCAAGAATTAGCCTCAGAAACAGTGGTTCTGAGCATGCTGCCAATATCTCGTCTGGGAAACATCCAGAGAAGTCCAAAATAGTGTTTTTTAGACTGGCTGCCACGAGCTGAAACGAATGCAGCCAAGAGCGAGCGTCTGTGACTTACGGTTCAAGAGTTATTCACAGAAACATGGTTCTGAACTTTGCTGCCAGCCGCGAAAGCGAAAATAACCAAGATCGAGCGTCTAGGATTTACTTGTCAATAGCTCGCCTAGGAAACATCCAGAGAAGTCAAAGACCGTGGTTCTATACTAATTGCCAGGCGCTGAGACGAATGCCGCCAAGATCTAGCGTCTATGACTTACGGTTCAAGAATTAGCCTCAGAAACAGTGGGAAACAGTGCTTCTATACTAATTGCCAGGCGCTGAGACGAATGCCGCCAAGATCGAGCGTCTATGACTTACGGTTCAAGAATTAGCCTCAGAAACAGTGGGAAACAGTGCTTCTATACTAATTGCCAGGCGCTGAGACGAATGCCGCCAAGATCGAGCGTCTATGACTTACGGTTCAAGAATTAGCCTCAGAAACAGTGGTTCTGAACATGCTGCCAATAGCTCGTCTGGGAAACATCCAGAGAAGTCCAAGATAGTGTTTTTTAGACTGGCTGCCACGAGCTGAAACGAATGCAGCCAAGAGCGAGCGTCTGTGACTTACGGTTCAAGAGTTATTCACAGAAACATGGTTCTGAACTTTGCTGCCAGCCGCGAAAGCGAAAATAACCAAGATCGAGCGTCTAGGATTTACTTGTCAATAGCTCGCCTGGGAAACATCCAGAGAAGTCAAAGACAGTGCTTCTATACTAATTGCCAGGCGCTGAGACGAATGCCGCCAAGATCTAGCGTCTATGACTTACGGTTCAAGAATTAGCCTCAGAAACAGTGGGAAACAGTGCTTCTATACTAATTGC
>NW_027463045.1:0-36723 GCF_050947455.1 Rhinoderma darwinii
ACATCCAGAGAAGTCAAAGACAGTGCTTCTATACTAATTGCCAGGCGCTGAGACGAATGCCGCCAAGATCGAGCGTCTAAGACTTACGGTTCAAGAATTAGCCTCAGAAACAGTGGGAAACAGTGTTTCTATACTAATTGCCAGGCGCTGAGAAGAATGCCGCCAAGATCGAGCGTCTATGACTTACGGTTCAAGAATTAGCCTCAGAAACAGTGGTTCTGAACATGCTGCCAATAGCTCACCTGGGAAACATTGAGAGAAGTCCAAGATAGTGTTTTTTAGACTGGCTGCCACGAGCTGAAACGAATGCAGCCAAGAGCGAGCGTCTGTCACTTACGGTTCAAGAGTTATTCACAGAAACATGGTTCTGAACTTTGCTGCCAGCCGCGAAAGCGAAAGTAACCAAGATCGAGCGTCTAGGATTTACTTGTCAATAGCTCGCCTAGGAAACAGCCAGAGAAGTCCAAGATAGTGTTTTTTAGACTGGCTGCCACGAGCTGAAACGAATGCAACCAAGAGCGAGCGTCTGTGACTTACGGTTCAAGAGTTATTCACAGAAACATGGTTCTGAACTTTGCTGCCAGCCGCGAAAGCGAAAGTAACCAAGATCGAGCGTCTAGGATTTACTTGTCAATAGCTCGCATGGGAAACAGCCAGAGAAGTCAAAGACAGTGCTTCTATACTAATTGCCAGGCGCTGAGACGAATGCCGCCAAGATCGAGCGTCTAAGACTTACGGTTCAAGAATTAGCCTCAGAAACAGTGGGAAACAGTGCTTCTATACTAATTGCCAGGCGCTGAGACGAATGCCGCCAAGATCAAGCGTCAAAGACTTACGGTTCAAGAATTAGCCTCAGAAACAGTGGGAAACAGTGCTTTTATACTAATTGCCAGGCGCTGAGACGAATGCCGCCAAGATCGAGCGTCTATGACTTACGGTTCAAGAATTAGCCTCAGAAACAGTGGTTCTGAACATGCTGCCAATAGCTCGCCTGGGAAACATCCAGAGAAGTCCAAGATAGTGTTTTTTAGACTGGCTGCCACGAGCTGAAACGAATGCAGCCAAGAGCGAGCGTCTGTGACTTACGGTTCAAGAGTTATTCACAGAAACATGGTTCTGAACTTTGCTGCCAGCCGCGAAAGCGAAAGTAACCAAGATCGAGCGTCTAGGATTTACTTGTCAATAGCTCGCCTGGGAAACAGCCAGAGAAGTCAAAGACAGTGCTTCTATACTAATTGCCAGGCCCTGAGACGAATTCCGCCAAGATCGAGCATCTAAGACTTACGGTTCAAGAATTAGCCTCAGAAACAGTGGGAAACAGTGTTTCTATACTAATTGCCAGGCGCTGAGACGAATGCCGCCAAGATCAAGCGTCAAAGACTTACGGTTCAAGAATTAGCCTCAGAAACAGTGGGAAACAGTGCTTTTATACTAATTGCCAGGCGCTGAGACGAATGCCGCCAAGATCGAGCGTCTATGACTTACGGTTCAAGAATTAGCCTCAGAAACAGTGGTTCTGAACATGCTGCCAATAGCTCGCCTGGGAAACATCCAGAGAAGTCCAAGATAGTGTTTTTTAGACTGGCTGCCACGAGCTGAAACGAATGCAACCAAGAGCGAGCGTCTGTGACTTACGGTTCAAGAGTTATTCACAGAAACATGGTTCTGAACTTTGCTGCCAGCCGCGAAAGCGAAAATAACCAAGATCGAGAGTCTAAGACTTACGGTTCAAGAATTAGCCTCAGAAACAGTGGGAAACAGTGCTTCTATACTAATTGCCAGGCGCTGAGACGAATGCCGCCAAGATCGAGCGTCTATGACTTACGGTTCAAGAATTAGCCTCAGAAACAGTGGTTTTGAACATGCTGCCAATAGCTCGCCTGGGAAACATCCAGAGAAGTCCAAGATAGTGTTTTTTAGACTGGCTGCCACGAGCTTAAACGAATGCAACCAAGAGCGAGCGTCTGTGACTTACGGTTCAAGAGTTATTCACAGAAACATGGTTCTGAACTTTGCTGCCAGCCGCGAAAGCGAAAGTAACCAAGATCGAGCGTCTAGGATTTACTTGTCAATAGCTCGCCTGGGAAACAGCCAGAGAAGTCAAAGACAGTGCTTCTATACTAATTGC
Source organism: Rhinoderma darwinii (assembly GCF_050947455.1). Classification (NCBI taxonomy): domain Eukaryota; kingdom Metazoa; phylum Chordata; class Amphibia; order Anura; family Rhinodermatidae; genus Rhinoderma; species Rhinoderma darwinii. Next base: position 2,129 of record NW_027463045.1, read on the forward strand.
CAGGCGCTGAGACGAATGCCGCCAAGATCGAGCGTCTAAGACTTACGGTTCAAGAATTAGCCTCAGAAACAGTGGGAAACAGTGTTTCTATACTAATTGCCAGTCGCTGAGACGAATGCCGCCAAGATCAAGCGTCAAAGACTTACGGTTCAAGAATTAGCCTCAGAAACAGTGGGAAACAGTGCTTTTATACTAATTGCCAGGCGCTGAGACGAATGCCGCCAAGATCGAGCGTCTATGACTTACGGTTCAAGAATTAGCCTCAGAAACAGTGGTTCTGAACATGCTGCCAATAGCTCGCCTGGGAAACATCCAGAGAAGTCCAAGATAGTGTTTTTTTAGACTGGCTGCCACGAGCTGAAACGAATGCAGCCAAGAGCGAGCGTCTGTGACTTACGGTTCAAGAGTTATTCACAGAAACATGGTTCTGAACTTTACTGCCAGCCGCGAAAGCAAAAGTAACCAAGATCGAGCGTCTAGGATTTACTTGTCAATAGCTCGCCTGGGAAACATCCAGAGAAGTCAAAGACAGTGCTTCTATACTAATTGCCAGGCGCTGAGACGAATGCCGCCAAGATCAAGCGTCTAAGACTTACGGTTCAAGAATTAGCCTCAGAAACAGTGGGAAACAGTGCTTCTATACTAATTGCCAGGCGCTGAGACGAATGCCGCCAAGATCGAGCGTCTATGACTTACGGATCAAGAATTAGCCTCAGAAACAGTGGTTCTAAACATGCTGCCAATAGCTCGCCTGGGAAACATCCAGAGAAGTCCAAGATAGTGTTTTTTAGACTGGCTGCCACGAGCTGAAACGAATGCAACCAAGAGCGAGCGTCTGTGACTTACGGTTCAAGAGTTATTCACAGAAACATGGTTCTGAACTTTGCTGCCAGCCGCGAAAGCGAAATAACCAAGATCGAGCGTCTAGGATTTACTTGTCAATAGCTCGCCTGCGAAACATCCAGAGAAGTCAAAGACAGTGCTTCTATACTAATTGCCAGGCGCTGAGACGAATGCCGCCAAGATCGAGCGTCTAAGACTTACGGTTCAAGAATTAGCCTCAGAAACAGTGGGAAACAGTGTTTCTATACTAATTGCCAGGCGCTGAGAAGAATGCCGCCAAGATCGAGCGTCTATGACTTACGGTTCAAGAATTAGCCTCAGAAACAGTGGTTCTGAACATGCTGCCAATAGCTCACCTGGGAAACATTGAGAGAAGTCCAAGATAGTGTTTTTTAGACTGGCTGCCACGAGCTGAAACGAATGCAGCCAAGAGCGAGCGTCTGTCACTTACGGTTCAAGAGTTATTCACAGAAACATGGTTCTGAACTTTGCTGCCAGCCGCGAAAGCGAAAGTAACCAAGATCGAGCGTCTAGGATTTACTTGTCAATAGCTCGCCTGGGAAACAGCCAGAGAAGTCCAAGATAGTGTTTTTTAGACTGGCTGCCACGAGCTGAAACGAATGCAACCAAGAGCGAGCGTCTGTGACTTACGGTTCAAGAGTTATTCACAGAAACATGGTTCTGAACTTTGCTGCCAGCCGCGAAAGCGAAAGTAACCAAGATCGAGCGTCTAGGATTTACTTGTCAATAGCTCGCATGGGAAACAGCCAGAGAAGTCAAAGACAGTGCTTCTATACTAATTGCCAGGCGCTGAGACGAATGCCGCCAAGATCGAGCGTCTAAGACTTACGGTTCAAGAATTAGCCTCAGAAACAGTGGGAAACAGTGCTTCTATACTAATTGCCAGGCGCTGAGACGAATGCCGCCAAGATCGAGCGTCTATGACTTACGGTTCAAGAATTAGCCTCAGAAACAGTGGTTCTAAACATGCTGCCAATAGCTCGGCTGGGAAACATCCAGAGAAGTCCAAGATAGTGTTTTTTAGACTGGCTGCCACGAGCTGAAACGAATGCAGCCAAGAGCGAGCGTCTGTCACTTACGGTTCAAGAGTTATTCACAGAAACATGGTTCTGAACTTTGCTGCCAGCCGCGAAAGCGAAAGTAACCAAGATCGAGCGTCTAGGATTTACTTGTCAATAGCTCGCCTGGGAAACAGCCAGAGAAGTCCAAGATAGTGTTTTTTAGACTGGCTGCCACGAGCTGAAACGAATGCAACCAAGAGCGAGCGTCTGTGACTTACGGTTCAAGAGTTATTCACAGAAACATGGTTCTGAACTTTGCTGCCAGCCGCGAAAGCGAAAGTAACCAAGATCGAGCGTCTAGGATTTACTTGTCAATAGCTCGCATGGGAAACAGCCAGAGAAGTCAAAGACAGTGCTTCTATACTAATTGCCAGGCGCTGAGACGAATGCCGCCAAGATCGAGCGTCTAAGACTTACGGTTCAAGAATTAGCCTCAGAAACAGTGGGAAACAGTGCTTCTATACTAATTGCCAGGCGCTGAGACGAATGCCGCCAAGATCAAGCGTCAAAGACTTACGGTTCAAGAATTAGCCTCAGAAACAGTGGGAAACAGTGCTTTTATACTAATTGCCAGGCGCTGAGACGAATGCCGCCAAGATCGAGCGTCTATGACTTACGGTTCAAGAATTAGCCTCAGAAACAGTGGTTCTGAACATGCTGCCAATAGCTCGCCTGGGAAACATCCAGAGAAGTCCAAGATAGTGTTTTTTAGACTGGCTGCCACGAGCTGAAACGAATGCAGCCAAGAGCGAGCGTCTGTGACTTACGGTTCAAGAGTTATTCACAGAAACATGGTTCTGAACTTTGCTGCCAGCCGCGAAAGCGAAAGTAACCAAGATCGAGCGTCTAGGATTTACTTGTCAATAGCTCGCCTGGGAAACAGCCAGAGAAGTCAAAGACAGTGCTTCTATACTAATTGCCAGGCGCTGAGACGAATTCCGCCAAGATCGAGCATCTAAGACTTACGGTTCAATAATTAGCCTCAGAAACAGTGGGAAACAGTGTTTCTATACTAATTGCCAGGCGCTGAGACGAATGCCGCCAAGATCAAGCGTCAAAGACTTACGGTTCAAGAATTAGCCTCAGAAACAGTGGGAAACAGTGCTTTTATACTAATTGCCAGGCGCTGAGACGAATGCCGCCAAGATCGAGCGTCTATGACTTACGGTTCAAGAATTAGCCTCAGAAACAGTGGTTCTGAACATGCTGCCAATAGCTCGCCTGGGAAACATCCAGAGAAGTCCAAGATAGTGTTTTTTAGACTGGCTGCCACGAGCTGAAACGAATGCAACCAAGAGCGAGCGTCTGTGACTTACGGTTCAAGAGTTATTCACAGAAACATGGTTCTGAACTTTGCTGCCAGCCGCGAAAGCGAAAATAACCAAGATCGAGCGTCTAGGATTTACTTTTCAAAAGCTCGCCTGGGAAACATCCAGAGAAGTCCAAGATAGTGTTTTTTAGACTGGCTGCCACGAGCTGAAACGAATGCAACCAAGAGCGAGCGTCTGTGACTTACGGTTCAAGAGTTATTCACAGAAACATGGTTCTGAACTTTGCTGCCAGCCGCGAAAGCGAAATAACCAAGATCGAGCGTCTAGGATTTACTTGTCAATAGCTCGCCTGCGAAACATCCAGAGAAGTCAAAGACAGTGCTTCTATACTAATTGCCAGGCGCTGAGACGAATGCCGCCAAGATCGAGCGTCTAAGACTTACGGTTCAAGAATTAGCCTCAGAAACAGTGGGAAACAGTGTTTCCTATACTAATTGCCAGGCGCTGAGAAGAATGCCGCCAAGATCGAGCGTCTATGACTACGGTTCAAGAATTAGCCTCAGAAACAGTGGTTCTGAACATGCTGCCAATAGCTCACCTGGGAAACATTGAGAGAAGTCCAAGATAGTGTTTTTTAGACTGGCTGCCACGAGCTGAAACGAATGCAGCCAAGAGCGAGCGTCTGTCACTTACGGTTCAAGAGTTATTCACAGAAACATGGTTCTGAACTTTGCTGCCAGCCGCGAAAGCGAAAGTAACCAAGATCGAGCGTCTAGGATTTACTTGTCAATAGCTCGCCTAGGAAACAGCCAGAGAAGTCCAAGATAGTGTTTTTTAGACTGGCTGCCACGAGCTGAAACGAATGCAACCAAGAGCGAGCGTCTGTGACTTACGGTTCAAGAGTTATTCACAGAAACATGGTTCTGAACTTTGCTGCCAGCCGCGAAAGCGAAAGTAACCAAGATCGAGCGTCTAGGATTTACTTGTCAATAGCTCGCATGGGAAACAGCCAGAGAAGTCAAAGACAGTGCTTCTATACTAATTGCCAGGCGCTGAGACGAATGCCGCCAAGATCGAGCGTCTAAGACTTACGGTTCAAGAATTAGCCTCAGAAACAGTGGGAAACAGTGCTTCTATACTAATTGCCAGGCGCTGAGACGAATGCCGCCAAGATCAAGCGTCAAAGACTTACGGTTCAAGAATTAGCCTCAGAAACAGTGGGAAACAGTGCTTTTATACTAATTGCCAGGCGCTGAGACGAATGCCGCCAAGATCGAGCGTCTATGACTTACGGTTCAAGAATTAGCCTCAGAAACAGTGGTTCTGAACATGCTGCCAATAGCTCGCCTGGGAAACATCCAGAGAAGTCCAAGATAGTGTTTTTTAGACTGGCTGCCACGAGCTGAAACGAATGCAGCCAAGAGCGAGCGTCTGTGACTTACGGTTCAAGAGTTATTCACAGAAACATGGTTCTGAACTTTGCTGCCAGCCGCGAAAGCGAAAGTAACCAAGATCGAGCGTCTAGGATTTACTTGTCAATAGCTCGCCTGGGAAACAGCCAGAGAAGTCAAAGACAGTGCTTCTATACTAATTGCCAGGCCCTGAGACGAATTCCGCCAAGATCGAGCATCTAAGACTTACGGTTCAAGAATTAGCCTCAGAAACAGTGGGAAACAGTGTTTCTATACTAATTGCCAGGCGCTGAGACGAATGCCGCCAAGATCAAGCGTCAAAGACTTACGGTTCAAGAATTAGCCTCAGAAACAGTGGGAAACAGTGCTTTTATACTAATTGCCAGGCGCTGAGACGAATGCCGCCAAGATCGAGCGTCTATGACTTACGGTTCAAGAATTAGCCTCAGAAACAGTGGTTCTGAACATGCTGCCAATAGCTCGCCTGGGAAACATCCAGAGAAGTCCAAGATAGTGTTTTTTAGACTGGCTGCCACGAGCTGAAACGAATGCAACCAAGAGCGAGCGTCTGTGACTTACGGTTCAAGAGTTATTCACAGAAACATGGTTCTGAACTTTGCTGCCAGCCGCGAAAGCGAAAATAACCAAGATCGAGCGTCTAGGATTTACTTTTCAAAAGCTCGCCTGGGAAACATCCAGAGAAGTCCAAGATAGTGTTTTTTAGACTGGCTGCCATGAGCTGAAACGAATGCAACCAAGAGCGAGCGTCTGTGACTTACGGTTCAAGAGTTATTCACAGAAACATGGTTCTGAACTTTGCTGCCAGCCGCGAAAGCGAAAGTAACCAAGATCGAGCGTCTAGGATTTACTTGTCAATAGCTCGCCTGGGAAACAGCGAGAAAAGTCAAAGACAGTGCTTCTATACTAATTGCCAGGCGCTGAGACGAATGCCGCCAAGATCGAGAGTCTAAGACTTACGGTTCAAGAATTAGCCTCAGAAACAGTGGGAAACAGTGTTTCTATACTAATTGCCAGGCGCTGAGACGAATGCCGCCAAGATCAAGCGTCAAAGACTTACGGTTCAAGAATTAGCCTCAGAAACAGTGGGAAACAGTGCTTTTATACTAATTGCCAGGCGCTGAGACGAATGCCGCCAAGATCGAGCGTCTATGACTTACGGTTCAAGAATTAGCCTCAGAAACAGTGGTTCTGAACATGCTGCCAATAGCTCGCCTGGGAAACATCCAGAGAAGTCCAAGATAGTGTTTTTTAGACTGGCTGCCACGAGCTGAAACGAATGCAACCAAGAGCGAGCGTCTGTGACTTACGGTTCAAGAGTTATTCACAGAAACATGGTTCTGAACTTTGCTGCCAGCCGCGAAAGCGAAAATAACCAAGATCGAGAGTCTAAGACTTACGGTTCAAGAATTAGCCTCAGAAACAGTGGGAAACAGTGCTTCTATACTAATTGCCAGGCGCTGAGACGAATGCCGCCAAGATCGAGCGTCTATGACTTACGGTTCAAGAATTAGCCTCAGAAACAGTGGTTTTGAACATGCTGCCAATAGCTCGCCTGGGAAACATCCAGAGAAGTCCAAGATAGTGTTTTTTAGACTGGCTGCCACGAGCTTAAACGAATGCAACCAAGAGCGAGCGTCTGTGACTTACGGTTCAAGAGTTATTCACAGAAACATGGTTCTGAACTTTGCTGCCAGCCGCGAAAGCGAAAGTAACCAAGATCGAGCGTCTAGGATTTACTTGTCAATAGCTCGCCTGGGAAACAGCCAGAGAAGTCAAAGACAGTGCTTCTATACTAATTGCCAGGCGCTGAGACGAATGCCGCCAAGATCGAGCGTCTAAGACTTACGGTTCAAGAATTAGCCTCAGAAACAGTGGGAAACAGTGTTTCTATACTAATTGCCAGTCGCTGAGACGAATGCCGCCAAGATCAAGCGTCAAAGACTTACGGTTCAAGAATTAGCCTCAGAAACAGTGGGAAACAGTGCTTTTATACTAATTGCCAGGCGCTGAGACGAATGCCGCCAAGATCGAGCGTCTATGACTTACGGTTCAAGAATTAGCCTCAGAAACAGTGGTTCTGAACATGCTGCCAATAGCTCGCCTGGGAAACATCCAGAGAAGTCCAAGATAGTGTTTTTTTAGACTGGCTGCCACGAGCTGAAACGAATGCAGCCAAGAGCGAGCGTCTGTGACTTACGGTTCAAGAGTTATTCACAGAAACATGGTTCTGAACTTTACTGCCAGCCGCGAAAGCAAAAGTAACCAAGATCGAGCGTCTAGGATTTACATGTCAATAGCTCGCCTGGGAAACATCCAGAGAAGTCAAAGACAGTGCTTCTATACTAATTGCCAGGCGCTGAGACGAATGCCGCCAAGATCAAGCGTCTAAGACTTACGGTTCAAGAATTAGCCTCAGAAACAGTGGGAAACAGTGCTTCTATACTAATTGCCAGGCGCTGAGACGAATGCCGCCAAGATCGAGCGTCTATGACTTACGGATCAAGAATTAGCCTCAGAAACAGTGGTTCTAAACATGCTGCCAATAGCTCGCCTGGGAAACATCCAGAGAAGTCCAAGATAGTGTTTTTTAGACTGGCTGCCACGAGCTGAAACGAATGCAACCAAGAGCGAGCGTCTGTGACTTACGGTTCAAGAGTTATTCACAGAAACATGGTTCTGAACTTTGCTGCCAGCCGCGAAAGCGAAATAACCAAGATCGAGCGTCTAGGATTTACTTGTCAATAGCTCGCCTGCGAAACATCCAGAGAAGTCAAAGACAGTGCTTCTATACTAATTGCCAGGCGCTGAGACGAATGCCGCCAAGATCGAGCGTCTAAGACTTACGGTTCAAGAATTAGCCTCAGAAACAGTGGGAAACAGTGTTTCTATACTAATTGCCAGGCGCTGAGAAGAATGCCGCCAAGATCGAGCGTCTATGACTTACGGTTCAAGAATTAGCCTCAGAAACAGTGGTTCTGAACATGCTGCCAATAGCTCACCTGGGAAACATTGAGAGAAGTCCAAGATAGTGTTTTTTAGACTGGCTGCCACGAGCTGAAACGAATGCAGCCAAGAGCGAGCGTCTGTCACTTACGGTTCAAGAGTTATTCACAGAAACATGGTTCTGAACTTTGCTGCCAGCCGCGAAAGCGAAAGTAACCAAGATCGAGCGTCTAGGATTTACTTGTCAATAGCTCGCCTGGGAAACAGCCAGAGAAGTCCAAGATAGTGTTTTTTAGACTGGCTGCCACGAGCTGAAACGAATGCAACCAAGAGCGAGCGTCTGTGACTTACGGTTCAAGAGTTATTCACAGAAACATGGTTCTGAACTTTGCTGCCAGCCGCGAAAGCGAAAGTAACCAAGATCGAGCGTCTAGGATTTACTTGTCAATAGCTCGCATGGGAAACAGCCAGAGAAGTCAAAGACAGTGCTTCTATACTAATTGCCAGGCGCTGAGACGAATGCCGCCAAGATCGAGCGTCTAAGACTTACGGTTCAAGAATTAGCCTCAGAAACAGTGGGAAACAGTGCTTCTATACTAATTGCCAGGCGCTGAGACGAATGCCGCCAAGATCGAGCGTCTATGACTTACGGTTCAAGAATTAGCCTCAGAAACAGTGGTTCTAAACATGCTGCCAATAGCTCGGCTGGGAAACATCCAGAGAAGTCCAAGATAGTGTTTTTTAGACTGGCTGCCACGAGCTGAAACGAATGCAGCCAAGAGCGAGCGTCTGTCACTTACGGTTCAAGAGTTATTCACAGAAACATGGTTCTGAACTTTGCTGCCAGCCGCGAAAGCGAAAGTAACCAAGATCGAGCGTCTAGGATTTACTTGTGAATAGCTCGTCTGGGAAACATCCAGATAAGTCAAAGACAGTGCTTCTATACTAATTGCCAGGCGCTGAGACGAATGCCGCCAAGATCAAGCGTCTAAGACTTACGGTTCAAGAATTAGCCTCAGAAACAGTGGGAAACAGTTCTTCTATACTAATTGCCAGGCGCTGAGACGAATGCCGCCAAGATCGAGCGTCTATGACTTACGGTTCAAGAATTAGCCTCAGAAACAGTGGTTTTGAACATGCTGCCAATAGCTCGCCTGGGAAACATCCAGAGAAGTCCAAGATAGTGTTTCTTAGACTGGCTGCCACGAGCTGAAACGAATGCAACCAAGAGCGAGCGTCTGTGACTTACGGTTCAAGAGTTATTCACAGAAACATGGTTCTGAACTTTGCTGCCAGCCGCGAAAGTAACCAAGATCGAGCGTCTAGGATTTACTTGTCATTAGCTCGCCTGGGAAACATCCAGAGAAGTCAAAGACAGTGCTTCTATACTAATTGCCAGGCGCTGAGACGAATGCCGCCAAGATCAAGCGTCTAAGACTTACGGTTCAAGAATTAGCCTCAGAAACAGTGGGAAACAGTGCTTCTATACTAATTGCCAGGCGCTGAGACGAATACCGCCAAGATCGAGCGTCTATGACTTACGGTTCAAGAATTAGCCTCAGAAACAGTGGTTTTGAACATGCTGCCAATAGCTCGCCTGGGAAACATCCAGAGAAGTCCAAGATAATGTTTTTTAGACTGGCTGCCACGAGCTGAAACGAATGCAACCAAGAGCGAGCGTCTGTGACTTACGGTTCAAGAGTTATTCACAGAAACATGGTTCTGAACTTTGCTGCCAGCCGCGAAAGCGAAAGTAACCAAGATCGAGCGTCTAGGATTTACTTGTCAATAGCTCGCCTGGGAAACATCCAGAGAAGTCAAAGACAGTGCTTCTATACTAATTGCCAGGCGCTGAGACGAATGCCGCCAAGATCGAGCGTCTAAGACTTACGGTTCAAGAATTAGCCTCAGAAACAGTTGTTCTATACATGCTGCCAATAGCTCGTCTGGGAAACATCCAGAGAAGTCCAAGATAGTGTTTTTTAGACTGGCTGCCACGAGCTGAAACGAATGCAGCCAAGAGCGAGCGTCTGTGACTTACGGTTCAAGAGTTATTCACAGAAACATGGTTCTGAACTTTGCTGCCAGCCGCGAAAGCGAAAATAACATAGATCGAGCGTCTAGGATTTACTTGTCAATAGCTCGCCTGGGAAACATCCAGAGAAGTCAAAGACAGTGCTTCTATACTAATTGCCAGGCGCTGAGACGAATGCCGCCAAGATCGAGCGTCTAAGACTTACGGTTCAAGAATTAGCCTCAGAAACAGTGGGAAACAGTGTTTCTATACTAATTGCCAGGCGCTGAGACGAATGCCGCCAAGAGCGAGCGTCATTGACTTACGGATCAAGAGTTATTCACAGAAACATGGTTCTGAACTTTACTGCCAGCCGCGAAAGCAAAAGTAACCAAGATCGAGCGTCTAGGATTTACTTGTCAATAGATCGCCTGGGAAACATCCAGAGAAGTCAAAGACAGTGCTTCTATACTAATTGCCAGGCGCTGAGACGAATGCCGCCAAGATCAAGCGTCTAAGACTTACGGTTCAAGAATTAGCCTCAGAAACAGTGGGAAACAGTGCTTCTATACTAATTGCCAGGCACTGAGACGAATGCCGCCAAGATCGAGCGTCTATGACTTACGGTTCAAGAATTAGCCTCAGAAACAGTGGTTTTGAACATGTTGCCAATTGCTCGCCTGGGAAACATCCAGAGAAGTCCAAGATAGTGTTTCTTAGACTGGCTGCCACGAGCTGAAACGAATGCAACCAAGAGCGAGCGTCTGTGACTTACGGTTCAAGAGTTATTCACAGAAACATGGTTCTGAACTTTGCTGCCAGCCGCGAAAGCGAAAGTAACCAAGATCGAGCGTCTAGGATTTACTTGTCAATAGCTCGCCTGGGAAACATCCAGAGAAGTCAAAGACAGTGCTACTATACTAATTGCCAGGCGCTGAGACGAATGCCGCCAAGATCGAGCGTCTAAGACTTACGGTTCAAGAATTAGCCTCAGAAACAGTTGTTCTAAACATGCTGCCAATAGCTCGCCTGGGAAACATCCAGAGAAGTCCAAGATAGTGTTTTTTAGACTGGCTGCCACGAGCTGAAACGAATGCAGCCAAGAGCGAGCGTCTGTGACTTACGGTTCAAGAGTTATTCACAGAAACATGGTTCTGAACTTTGCTGCCAGCCGCGAAAGCGAAAATAACATAGATCGAGCGTCTAGGATTTACTTGTCAATAGCTCGCCTGGGAAACATCCAGAGAAGTCAAAGACAGTGCTTCTATACTAATTGCCAGGCGCTGAGACGAATGCCGCCAAGATCGAGCGTCTAAGACTTACGGTTCAAGAATTAGCCTCAGAAACAGTGGGAAACAGTGTTTCTATACTAATTGCCAGGCGCTGAGACGAATGCCGCCAAGAGCGAGCGTCATTGACTTACGGATCAAGAGTTATTCACAGAAACATGGTTCTGAACTTTACTGCCAGCCGCGAAAGCAAAAGTAACCAAGATCGAGCGTCTAGGATTTACTTGTCAATAGCTCGCCTGGGAAACATCCAGAGAAGTCAAAGACAGTGCTTCTATACTAATTGCCAGGCGCTGAGACAAATGCCGCCAAGATCGAGCGTCTATGACTTACGGTTCAAGAATTAGCCTCAGAAACAGTGGTACTGAACATGCTGCCAATAGCTCGCCTGGGAAACATCCAGAGAAGTCCAAGATAGTGTTTTTTAGACTGGCTGCCACGAGCTGAAACGAATGCAGCCAAGAGCGAGCGTCTGTCACTTACGGTTCAAGAGTTATTCACAGAAACATGGTTCTGAACTTTGCTGCCAGCCGCGAAAGCGAAAGTAACCAAGATCGAGCGTCTAGGATTTACTTGTCAATAGCTCGCCTGGGAAACAGCCAGAGAAGTCAAAGACAGTGCTTCTATACTAATTGCCAGGCGCTGAGACGAATGCCGCCAAGATCGAGAGTCTAAGACTTACGGTTCAAGAATTAGCCTCAGAAACAGTGGGAAACAGTGTTTCTATACTAATTGCCAGGCGCTGAGACGAATGCCGCCAAGATCAAGCGTCAAAGACTTACGGTTCAAGAATTAGCCTCAGAAACAGTGGGAAAACAGTGCTTTTATACTAATTGCCAGGCGCTGAGACGAATGCCGCCAAGATCGAGCGTCTATGACTTACGGTTCAAGAATTAGCCTCAGAAACAGCGGTTCTGAACATGCTGCCAATAGCTCGCCTGGGAAACATCCAGAGAAGTCCAAGATAGTGTTTTTTAGACTGGCTGCCACGAGCTGAAACGAATGCAACCAAGAGCGAGCGTCTGTGACTTACGGTTCAAGAGTTATTCACAGAAACATGGTTCTGAACTTTGCTGCCTGCCGCGAAAGCGAAAATAACCAAGATCGAGCGTCTAGGATTTACTTTTCAATTGCTCGCCTGGGAAACATCCAGAGAAGTCCAAGATAGTGTTTTTTAGACTGGCTGCCATGAGCTGAAACGAATGCAACCAAGAGCGAGCGTCTGTGACTTACGGTTCAAGAGTTATTCACAGAAACATGGTTCTGAACTTTGCTGCCAGCCGCGAAAGCGAAAGTAACCAAGATCGAGCGTCTAGGATTTACTTGTCAATAGCTCGCCTGGGAAACAGCGAGAAAAGTCAAAGACAGTGCTTCTATACTAATTGCCAGGCGCTGAGACGAATGCCGCCAAGATCGAGAGTCTAAGACTTACGGTTCAAGAATTAGCCTCAGAAACAGTGGGAAACAGTGTTTCTATACTAATTGCCAGGCGCTGAGACGAATGCCGCCAAGATCAAGCGTCAAAGACTTACGGTTCAAGAATTAGCCTCAGAAACAGTGGGAAACAGTGCTTTTATACTAATTGCCAGGCGCTGAGACGAATGCCGCCAAGATCGAGCGTCTATGACTTACGGTTCAAGAATTAGCCTCAGAAACAGTGGTTCTGAACATGCTGCCAATAGCTCGCCTGGGAAACATCCAGAGAAGTCCAAGATAGTGTTTTTTAGACTGGCTGCCACGAGCTGAAACGAATGCAACCAAGAGCGAGCGTCTGTGACTTACGGTTCAAGAGTTATTCACAGAAACATGGTTCTGAACTTTGCTGCCAGCCGCGAAAGCGAAAATAACCAAGATCGAGAGTCTAAGACTTACGGTTCAAGAATTAGCCTCAGAAACAGTGGGAAACAGTGTTTCTATACTAATTGCCAGGCGCTGAGACGAATGCCGCCAAGATCGAGCGTCTATGACTTACGGTTCAAGAATTAGCCTCAGAAACAGTGGTTCTGAACATGCTGCCAATAGCTCGCCTGGGAAACATCCAGAGAAGTCCAAGATAGTGTTTTTTTAGACTGGCTGCCACGAGCTGAAACGAATGCAGCCAAGAGCGAGCGTCTGTGACTTACGGTTCAAGAGTTATTCACAGAAACATGGTTCTGAACTTTACTGCCAGCCGCGAAAGCAAAAGTAACCAAGATCGAGCGTCTAGGATTTACTTGTCAATAGCTCGCCTGGGAAACATCCAGAGAAGTCAAAGACAGTGCTTCTGTACTAATTGCCAGGCGCTGAGACGAATGCCGCCAAGATCAAGCGTCTAAGACTTACGGTTCAAGAATTAGCCTCAGAAACAGTGGGAAACAGTGCTTCTATACTAATTGCCAGGCGCTGAGACGAATGCCGCCAAGATCGAGCGTCTATGACTTACGGTTCAAGAATTAGCCTCAGAAACAGTGGTTCTAAACATGCTGCCAATAGCTCGCCTGGGAAACATCCAGAGAAGTCCAAGATAGTGTTTTTTAGACTGGCTGCCACGAGCTGAAACGAATGCAACCAAGAGCGAGCGTCTGTGACTTACGGTTCAAGAGTTATTCACAGAAACATGGTTCTGAACTTTGCTGCCAGCCGCGAAAGCGAAAGTAACCAAGATCGAGCGTCTAGGATTTACTTGTCAATAGCTCGCCTGCGAAACATCCAGAGAAGTCAAAGACAGTGCTTCTATACTAATTGCCAGGCGCTGAGACGAATGCCGCCAAGATCGAGCGTCTAAGACTTACGGTTCAAGAATTAGCCTCAGAAACAGTGGGAAACAGTGTTTCTATACTAATTGCCAGGCGCTGAGACGAATGCCGCCAAGATCGAGCGTCTATGACTTACGGTTCAAGAATTAGCCTCAGAAACAGTGGTTCTGAACATGCTGCCAATAGCTCACCTGGGAAACATTGAGAGAAGTCCAAGATAGTGTTTTTTAGACTGGCTGCCACGAGCTGAAACGAATGCAGCCAAGAGCGAGCGTCTGTCACTTACGGTTCAAGAGTTATTCACAGAAACATGGTTCTGAACTTTGCTGCCAGCCGCGAAAGCGAAAGTAACCAAGATCGAGCGTCTAGGATTTACTTGTCAATAGCTCGCCTGGGAAACAGCCAGAGAAGTCCAAGATAGTGTTTTTTAGACTGGCTGCCACGAGCTGAAACGAATGCAACCAAGAGCGAGCGTCTGTGACTTACGGTTCAAGAGTTATTCACAGAAACATGGTTCTGAACTTTGCTGCCAGCCGCGAAAGCGAAAGTAACCAAGATCGAGCGTCTAGGATTTACTTGTCAATAGCTCGCATGGGAAAAAGCCAGAGAAGTCAAAGACAGTGCTTCTATACTAATTGCCAGGCGCTGAGACGAATGCCGCCAAGATCAAGCGTCAAAGACTTACGGTTCAAGAATTAGCCTCAGAAACAGTGGGAAACAGTGTTTCTATACTAATTGCCAGGCGCTGAGAAGAATGCCGCCAAGATCGAGCGTCTATGACTTACGGTTCAAGAATTAGCCTCAGAAACAGTGGTTCTGAACATGCTGCCAATAGCTCACCTGGGAAACATTGAGAGAAGTCCAAGATAGTGTTTTTTAGACTGGCTGCCACGAGCTGAAACGAATGCAGCCAAGAGCGAGCGTCTGTCACTTACGGTTCAAGAGTTATTCACAGAAACATGGTTCTGAACTTTGCTGCCAGCCGCGAAAGCGAAAGTAACCAAGATCGAGCGTCTAGGATTTACTTGTCAATAGCTCGCCTAGGAAACAGCCAGAGAAGTCCAAGATAGTGTTTTTTAGACTGGCTGCCACGAGCTGAAACGAATGCAACCAAGAGCGAGCGTCTGTGACTTACGGTTCAAGAGTTATTCACAGAAACATGGTTCTGAACTTTGCTGCCAGCCGCGAAAGCGAAAGTAACCAAGATCGAGCGTCTAGGATTTACTTGTCAATAGCTCGCATGGGAAACAGCCAGAGAAGTCAAAGACAGTGCTTCTATACTAATTGCCAGGCGCTGAGACGAATGCCGCCAAGATCGAGCGTCTAAGACTTACGGTTCAAGAATTAGCCTCAGAAACAGTGGGAAACAGTGCTTCTATACTAATTGCCAGGCGCTGAGACGAATGCCGCCAAGATCAAGCGTCAAAGACTTACGGTTCAAGAATTAGCCTCAGAAACAGTGGGAAACAGTGCTTTTATACTAATTGCCAGGCGCTGAGACGAATGCCGCCAAGATCGAGCGTCTATGACTTACGGTTCAAGAATTAGCCTCAGAAACAGTGGTTCTGAACATGCTGCCAATAGCTCGCCTGGGAAACATCCAGAGAAGTCCAAGATAGTGTTTTTTAGACTGGCTGCCACGAGCTGAAACGAATGCAGCCAAGAGCGAGCGTCTGTGACTTACGGTTCAAGAGTTATTCACAGAAACATGGTTCTGAACTTTGCTGCCAGCCGCGAAAGCGAAAGTAACCAAGATCGAGCGTCTAGGATTTACTTGTCAATAGCTCGCCTGGGAAACAGCCAGAGAAGTCAAAGACAGTGCTTCTATACTAATTGCCAGGCCCTGAGACGAATTCCGCCAAGATCGAGCATCTAAGACTTACGGTTCAAGAATTAGCCTCAGAAACAGTGGGAAACAGTGTTTCTATACTAATTGCCAGGCGCTGAGACGAATGCCGCCAAGATCAAGCGTCAAAGACTTACGGTTCAAGAATTAGCCTCAGAAACAGTGGGAAACAGTGCTTTTATACTAATTGCCAGGCGCTGAGACGAATGCCGCCAAGATCGAGCGTCTATGACTTACGGTTCAAGAATTAGCCTCAGAAACAGTGGTTCTGAACATGCTGCCAATAGCTCGCCTGGGAAACATCCAGAGAAGTCCAAGATAGTGTTTTTTAGACTGGCTGCCACGAGCTGAAACGAATGCAACCAAGAGCGAGCGTCTGTGACTTACGGTTCAAGAGTTATTCACAGAAACATGGTTCTGAACTTTGCTGCCAGCCGCGAAAGCGAAAATAACCAAGATCGAGCGTCTAGGATTTACTTTTCAAAAGCTCGCCTGGGAAACATCCAGAGAAGTCCAAGATAGTGTTTTTTAGACTGGCTGCCATGAGCTGAAACGAATGCAACCAAGAGCGAGCGTCTGTGACTTACGGTTCAAGAGTTATTCACAGAAACATGGTTCTGAACTTTGCTGCCAGCCGCGAAAGCGAAAGTAACCAAGATCGAGCGTCTAGGATTTACTTGTCAATAGCTCGCCTGGGAAACAGCGAGAAAAGTCAAAGACAGTGCTTCTATACTAATTGCCAGGCGCTGAGACGAATGCCGCCAAGATCGAGAGTCTAAGACTTACGGTTCAAGAATTAGCCTCAGAAACAGTGGGAAACAGTGTTTCTATACTAATTGCCAGGCGCTGAGACGAATGCCGCCAAGATCAAGCGTCAAAGACTTACGGTTCAAGAATTAGCCTCAGAAACAGTGGGAAACAGTGCTTTTATACTAATTGCCAGGCGCTGAGACGAATGCCGCCAAGATCGAGCGTCTATGACTTACGGTTCAAGAATTAGCCTCAGAAACAGTGGTTCTGAACATGCTGCCAATAGCTCGCCTGGGAAACATCCAGAGAAGTCCAAGATAGTGTTTTTTAGACTGGCTGCCACGAGCTGAAACGAATGCAACCAAGAGCGAGCGTCTGTGACTTACGGTTCAAGAGTTATTCACAGAAACATGGTTCTGAACTTTGCTGCCAGCCGCGAAAGCGAAAATAACCAAGATCGAGAGTCTAAGACTTACGGTTCAAGAATTAGCCTCAGAAACAGTGGGAAACAGTGCTTCTATACTAATTGCCAGGCGCTGAGACGAATGCCGCCAAGATCGAGCGTCTATGACTTACGGTTCAAGAATTAGCCTCAGAAACAGTGGTTTTGAACATGCTGCCAATAGCTCGCCTGGGAAACATCCAGAGAAGTCCAAGATAGTGTTTTTTAGACTGGCTGCCACGAGCTTAAACGAATGCAACCAAGAGCGAGCGTCTGTGACTTACGGTTCAAGAGTTATTCACAGAAACATGGTTCTGAACTTTGCTGCCAGCCGCGAAAGCGAAAGTAACCAAGATCGAGCGTCTAGGATTTACTTGTCAATAGCTCGCCTGGGAAACAGCCAGAGAAGTCAAAGACAGTGCTTCTATACTAATTGCCAGGCGCTGAGACGAATGCCGCCAAGATCGAGCGTCTAAGACTTACGGTTCAAGAATTAGCCTCAGAAACAGTGGGAAACAGTGTTTCTATACTAATTGCCAGTCGCTGAGACGAATGCCGCCAAGATCAAGCGTCAAAGACTTACGGTTCAAGAATTAGCCTCAGAAACAGTGGGAAACAGTGCTTTTATACTAATTGCCAGGCGCTGAGACGAATGCCGCCAAGATCGAGCGTCTATGACTTACGGTTCAAGAATTAGCCTCAGAAACAGTGGTTCTGAACATGCTGCCAATAGCTCGCCTGGGAAACATCCAGAGAAGTCCAAGATAGTGTTTTTTTAGACTGGCTGCCACGAGCTGAAACGAATGCAGCCAAGAGCGAGCGTCTGTGACTTACGGTTCAAGAGTTATTCACAGAAACATGGTTCTGAACTTTACTGCCAGCCGCGAAAGCAAAAGTAACCAAGATCGAGCGTCTAGGATTTACTTGTCAATAGCTCGCCTGGGAAACATCCAGAGAAGTCAAAGACAGTGCTTCTATACTAATTGCCAGGCGCTGAGACGAATGCCGCCAAGATCAAGCGTCTAAGACTTACGGTTCAAGAATTAGCCTCAGAAACAGTGGGAAACAGTGCTTCTATACTAATTGCCAGGCGCTGAGACGAATGCCGCCAAGATCGAGCGTCTATGACTTACGGATCAAGAATTAGCCTCAGAAACAGTGGTTCTAAACATGCTGCCAATAGCTCGCCTGGGAAACATCCAGAGAAGTCCAAGATAGTGTTTTTTAGACTGGCTGCCACGAGCTGAAACGAATGCAACCAAGAGCGAGCGTCTGTGACTTACGGTTCAAGAGTTATTCACAGAAACATGGTTCTGAACTTTGCTGCCAGCCGCGAAAGCGAAATAACCAAGATCGAGCGTCTAGGATTTACTTGTCAATAGCTCGCCTGCGAAACATCCAGAGAAGTCAAAGACAGTGCTTCTATACTAATTGCCAGGCGCTGAGACGAATGCCGCCAAGATCGAGCGTCTAAGACTTACGGTTCAAGAATTAGCCTCAGAAACAGTGGGAAACAGTGTTTCTATACTAATTGCCAGGCGCTGAGAAGAATGCCGCCAAGATCGAGCGTCTATGACTTACGGTTCAAGAATTAGCCTCAGAAACAGTGGTTCTGAACATGCTGCCAATAGCTCACCTGGGAAACATTGAGAGAAGTCCAAGATAGTGTTTTTTAGACTGGCTGCCACGAGCTGAAACGAATGCAGCCAAGAGCGAGCGTCTGTCACTTACGGTTCAAGAGTTATTCACAGAAACATGGTTCTGAACTTTGCTGCCAGCCGCGAAAGCGAAAGTAACCAAGATCGAGCGTCTAGGATTTACTTGTCAATAGCTCGCCTGGGAAACAGCCAGAGAAGTCCAAGATAGTGTTTTTTAGACTGGCTGCCACGAGCTGAAACGAATGCAACCAAGAGCGAGCGTCTGTGACTTACGGTTCAAGAGTTATTCACAGAAACATGGTTCTGAACTTTGCTGCCAGCCGCGAAAGCGAAAGTAACCAAGATCGAGCGTCTAGGATTTACTTGTCAATAGCTCGCATGGGAAACAGCCAGAGAAGTCAAAGACAGTGCTTCTATACTAATTGCCAGGCGCTGAGACGAATGCCGCCAAGATCGAGCGTCTAAGACTTACGGTTCAAGAATTAGCCTCAGAAACAGTGGGAAACAGTGCTTCTATACTAATTGCCAGGCGCTGAGACGAATGCCGCCAAGATCGAGCGTCTATGACTTACGGTTCAAGAATTAGCCTCAGAAACAGTGGTTCTAAACATGCTGCCAATAGCTCGGCTGGGAAACATCCAGAGAAGTCCAAGATAGTGTTTTTTAGACTGGCTGCCACGAGCTGAAACGAATGCAGCCAAGAGCGAGCGTCTGTCACTTACGGTTCAAGAGTTATTCACAGAAACATGGTTCTGAACTTTGCTGCCAGCCGCGAAAGCGAAAGTAACCAAGATCGAGCGTCTAGGATTTACTTGTGAATAGCTCGTCTGGGAAACATCCAGATAAGTCAAAGACAGTGCTTCTATACTAATTGCCAGGCGCTGAGACGAATGCCGCCAAGATCAAGCGTCTAAGACTTACGGTTCAAGAATTAGCCTCAGAAACAGTGGGAAACAGTTCTTCTATACTAATTGCCAGGCGCTGAGACGAATGCCGCCAAGATCGAGCGTCTATGACTTACGGTTCAAGAATTAGCCTCAGAAACAGTGGTTTTGAACATGCTGCCAATAGCTCGCCTGGGAAACATCCAGAGAAGTCCAAGATAGTGTTTCTTAGACTGGCTGCCACGAGCTGAAACGAATGCAACCAAGAGCGAGCGTCTGTGACTTACGGTTCAAGAGTTATTCACAGAAACATGGTTCTGAACTTTGCTGCCAGCCGCGAAAGTAACCAAGATCGAGCGTCTAGGATTTACTTGTCATTAGCTCGCCTGGGAAACATCCAGAGAAGTCAAAGACAGTGCTTCTATACTAATTGCCAGGCGCTGAGACGAATGCCGCCAAGATCAAGCGTCTAAGACTTACGGTTCAAGAATTAGCCTCAGAAACAGTGGGAAACAGTGCTTCTATACTAATTGCCAGGCGCTGAGACGAATACCGCCAAGATCGAGCGTCTATGACTTACGGTTCAAGAATTAGCCTCAGAAACAGTGGTTTTGAACATGCTGCCAATAGCTCGCCTGGGAAACATCCAGAGAAGTCCAAGATAATGTTTTTTAGACTGGCTGCCACGAGCTGAAACGAATGCAACCAAGAGCGAGCGTCTGTGACTTACGGTTCAAGAGTTATTCACAGAAACATGGTTCTGAACTTTGCTGCCAGCCGCGAAAGCGAAAGTAACCAAGATCGAGCGTCTAGGATTTACTTGTCAATAGCTCGCCTGGGAAACATCCAGAGAAGTCAAAGACAGTGCTTCTATACTAATTGCCAGGCGCTGAGACGAATGCCGCCAAGATCGAGCGTCTAAGACTTACGGTTCAAGAATTAGCCTCAGAAACAGTTGTTCTATACATGCTGCCAATAGCTCGTCTGGGAAACATCCAGAGAAGTCCAAGATAGTGTTTTTTAGACTGGCTGCCACGAGCTGAAACGAATGCAGCCAAGAGCGAGCGTCTGTGACTTACGGTTCAAGAGTTATTCACAGAAACATGGTTCTGAACTTTGCTGCCAGCCGCGAAAGCGAAAATAACATAGATCGAGCGTCTAGGATTTACTTGTCAATAGCTCGCCTGGGAAACATCCAGAGAAGTCAAAGACAGTGCTTCTATACTAATTGCCAGGCGCTGAGACGAATGCCGCCAAGATCGAGCGTCTAAGACTTACGGTTCAAGAATTAGCCTCAGAAACAGTGGGAAACAGTGTTTCTATACTAATTGCCAGGCGCTGAGACGAATGCCGCCAAGAGCGAGCGTCATTGACTTACGGATCAAGAGTTATTCACAGAAACATGGTTCTGAACTTTACTGCCAGCCGCGAAAGCAAAAGTAACCAAGATCGAGCGTCTAGGATTTACTTGTCAATAGATCGCCTGGGAAACATCCAGAGAAGTCAAAGACAGTGCTTCTATACTAATTGCCAGGCGCTGAGACGAATGCCGCCAAGATCAAGCGTCTAAGACTTACGGTTCAAGAATTAGCCTCAGAAACAGTGGGAAACAGTGCTTCTATACTAATTGCCAGGCACTGAGACGAATGCCGCCAAGATCGAGCGTCTATGACTTACGGTTCAAGAATTAGCCTCAGAAACAGTGGTTTTGAACATGTTGCCAATTGCTCGCCTGGGAAACATCCAGAGAAGTCCAAGATAGTGTTTCTTAGACTGGCTGCCACGAGCTGAAACGAATGCAACCAAGAGCGAGCGTCTGTGACTTACGGTTCAAGAGTTATTCACAGAAACATGGTTCTGAACTTTGCTGCCAGCCGCGAAAGCGAAAGTAACCAAGATCGAGCGTCTAGGATTTACTTGTCAATAGCTCGCCTGGGAAACATCCAGAGAAGTCAAAGACAGTGCTACTATACTAATTGCCAGGCGCTGAGACGAATGCCGCCAAGATCGAGCGTCTAAGACTTACGGTTCAAGAATTAGCCTCAGAAACAGTTGTTCTAAACATGCTGCCAATAGCTCGCCTGGGAAACATCCAGAGAAGTCCAAGATAGTGTTTTTTAGACTGGCTGCCACGAGCTGAAACGAATGCAGCCAAGAGCGAGCGTCTGTGACTTACGGTTCAAGAGTTATTCACAGAAACATGGTTCTGAACTTTGCTGCCAGCCGCGAAAGCGAAAATAACATAGATCGAGCGTCTAGGATTTACTTGTCAATAGCTCGCCTGGGAAACATCCAGAGAAGTCAAAGACAGTGCTTCTATACTAATTGCCAGGCGCTGAGACGAATGCCGCCAAGATCGAGCGTCTAAGACTTACGGTTCAAGAATTAGCCTCAGAAACAGTGGGAAACAGTGTTTCTATACTAATTGCCAGGCGCTGAGACGAATGCCGCCAAGAGCGAGCGTCATTGACTTACGGATCAAGAGTTATTCACAGAAACATGGTTCTGAACTTTACTGCCAGCCGCGAAAGCAAAAGTAACCAAGATCGAGCGTCTAGGATTTACTTGTCAATAGCTCGCCTGGGAAACATCCAGAGAAGTCAAAGACAGTGCTTCTATACTAATTGCCAGGCGCTGAGACAAATGCCGCCAAGATCGAGCGTCTATGACTTACGGTTCAAGAATTAGCCTCAGAAACAGTGGTACTGAACATGCTGCCAATAGCTCGCCTGGGAAACATCCAGAGAAGTCCAAGATAGTGTTTTTTAGACTGGCTGCCACGAGCTGAAACGAATGCAGCCAAGAGCGAGCGTCTGTCACTTACGGTTCAAGAGTTATTCACAGAAACATGGTTCTGAACTTTGCTGCCAGCCGCGAAAGCGAAAGTAACCAAGATCGAGCGTCTAGGATTTACTTGTCAATAGCTCGCCTGGGAAACAGCCAGAGAAGTCAAAGACAGTGCTTCTATACTAATTGCCAGGCGCTGAGACGAATGCCGCCAAGATCGAGAGTCTAAGACTTACGGTTCAAGAATTAGCCTCAGAAACAGTGGGAAACAGTGTTTCTATACTAATTGCCAGGCGCTGAGACGAATGCCGCCAAGATCAAGCGTCAAAGACTTACGGTTCAAGAATTAGCCTCAGAAACAGTGGGAAACAGTGCTTTTATACTAATTGCCAGGCGCTGAGACGAATGCCGCCAAGATCGAGCGTCTATGACTTACGGTTCAAGAATTAGCCTCAGAAACAGCGGTTCTGAACATGCTGCCAATAGCTCGCCTGGGAAACATCCAGAGAAGTCCAAGATAGTGTTTTTTAGACTGGCTGCCACGAGCTGAAACGAATGCAACCAAGAGCGAGCGTCTGTGACTTACGGTTCAAGAGTTATTCACAGAAACATGGTTCTGAACTTTGCTGCCTGCCGCGAAAGCGAAAATAACCAAGATCGAGCGTCTAGGATTTACTTTTCAATTGCTCGCCTGGGAAACATCCAGAGAAGTCCAAGATAGTGTTTTTTAGACTGGCTGCCATGAGCTGAAACGAATGCAACCAAGAGCGAGCGTCTGTGACTTACGGTTCAAGAGTTATTCACAGAAACATGGTTCTGAACTTTGCTGCCAGCCGCGAAAGCGAAAGTAACCAAGATCGAGCGTCTAGGATTTACTTGTCAATAGCTCGCCTGGGAAACAGCGAGAAAAGTCAAAGACAGTGCTTCTATACTAATTGCCAGGCGCTGAGACGAATGCCGCCAAGATCGAGAGTCTAAGACTTACGGTTCAAGAATTAGCCTCAGAAACAGTGGGAAACAGTGTTTCTATACTAATTGCCAGGCGCTGAGACGAATGCCGCCAAGATCAAGCGTCAAAGACTTACGGTTCAAGAATTAGCCTCAGAAACAGTGGGAAACAGTGCTTTTATACTAATTGCCAGGCGCTGAGACGAATGCCGCCAAGATCGAGCGTCTATGACTTACGGTTCAAGAATTAGCCTCAGAAACAGTGGTTCTGAACATGCTGCCAATAGCTCGCCTGGGAAACATCCAGAGAAGTCCAAGATAGTGTTTTTTAGACTGGCTGCCACGAGCTGAAACGAATGCAACCAAGAGCGAGCGTCTGTGACTTACGGTTCAAGAGTTATTCACAGAAACATGGTTCTGAACTTTGCTGCCAGCCGCGAAAGCGAAAATAACCAAGATCGAGAGTCTAAGACTTACGGTTCAAGAATTAGCCTCAGAAACAGTGGGAAACAGTGTTTCTATACTAATTGCCAGGCGCTGAGACGAATGCCGCCAAGATCGAGCGTCTATGACTTACGGTTCAAGAATTAGCCTCAGAAACAGTGGTTCTGAACATGCTGCCAATAGCTCGCCTGGGAAACATCCAGAGAAGTCCAAGATAGTGTTTTTTTAGACTGGCTGCCACGAGCTGAAACGAATGCAGCCAAGAGCGAGCGTCTGTGACTTACGGTTCAAGAGTTATTCACAGAAACATGGTTCTGAACTTTACTGCCAGCCGCGAAAGCAAAAGTAACCAAGATCGAGCGTCTAGGATTTACTTGTCAATAGCTCGCCTGGGAAACATCCAGAGAAGTCAAAGACAGTGCTTCTGTACTAATTGCCAGGCGCTGAGACGAATGCCGCCAAGATCAAGCGTCTAAGACTTACGGTTCAAGAATTAGCCTCAGAAACAGTGGGAAACAGTGCTTCTATACTAATTGCCAGGCGCTGAGACGAATGCCGCCAAGATCGAGCGTCTATGACTTACGGTTCAAGAATTAGCCTCAGAAACAGTGGTTCTAAACATGCTGCCAATAGCTCGCCTGGGAAACATCCAGAGAAGTCCAAGATAGTGTTTTTTAGACTGGCTGCCACGAGCTGAAACGAATGCAACCAAGAGCGAGCGTCTGTGACTTACGGTTCAAGAGTTATTCACAGAAACATGGTTCTGAACTTTGCTGCCAGCCGCGAAAGCGAAAGTAACCAAGATCGAGCGTCTAGGATTTACTTGTCAATAGCTCGCCTGCGAAACATCCAGAGAAGTCAAAGACAGTGCTTCTATACTAATTGCCAGGCGCTGAGACGAATGCCGCCAAGATCGAGCGTCTAAGACTTACGGTTCAAGAATTAGCCTCAGAAACAGTGGGAAACAGTGTTTCTATACTAATTGCCAGGCGCTGAGACGAATGCCGCCAAGATCGAGCGTCTATGACTTACGGTTCAAGAATTAGCCTCAGAAACAGTGGTTCTGAACATGCTGCCAATAGCTCACCTGGGAAACATTGAGAGAAGTCCAAGATAGTGTTTTTTAGACTGGCTGCCACGAGCTGAAACGAATGCAGCCAAGAGCGAGCGTCTGTCACTTACGGTTCAAGAGTTATTCACAGAAACATGGTTCTGAACTTTGCTGCCAGCCGCGAAAGCGAAAGTAACCAAGATCGAGCGTCTAGGATTTACTTGTCAATAGCTCGCCTGGGAAACAGCCAGAGAAGTCCAAGATAGTGTTTTTTAGACTGGCTGCCACGAGCTGAAACGAATGCAACCAAGAGCGAGCGTCTGTGACTTACGGTTCAAGAGTTATTCACAGAAACATGGTTCTGAACTTTGCTGCCAGCCGCGAAAGCGAAAGTAACCAAGATCGAGCGTCTAGGATTTACTTGTCAATAGCTCGCATGGGAAAAAGCCAGAGAAGTCAAAGACAGTGCTTCTATACTAATTGCCAGGCGCTGAGACGAATGCCGCCAAGATCGAGCGTCTAAGACTTACGGTTCAAGAATTAGCCTCAGAAACAGTGGGAAACAGTGTTTCTATACTAATTGCCAGGCGCTGAGACGAATGCCGCCAAGATCAAGCGTCAAAGACTTACGGTTCAAGAATTAGCCTCAGAAACAGTGGGAAACAGTGCTTTTATACTAATTGCCAGGCGCTGAGACGAATTCCGCCAAGATCGAGCGTCTATGACTTACGGTTCAAGAATTAGCCTCAGAAACAGTGGTTCTGAACATGCTGCCAATAGCTCGCCTGGGAAACATCCAGAGAAGTCCAAGATAGTGTTTTTTTAGACTGGCTGACACGAGCTGAAACGAATGCAGCCAAGAGCGAGCGTCTGTGACTTACGGTTCAAGAGTTATTCACAGAAACATGGTTCTGAACTTTACTGCCAGCCGCGAAAGCAAATGTAACCAAGATCGAGCGTCTAGGATTTACTTGTCAATAGCTCGCCTGGTAAACATCCAGAGAAGTCAAAGACAGTGCTTCTATACTAATTGCCAGGCGCTGAGACGAATGCCGCGAAGATCAAGCGTCTAAGACTTACGGTTCAAGAATTAGCCTCAGAAACAGTGGGAAACAGTGCTTCTATACTAATTGCCAGGCGCTGAGACGAATGCCGCCAAGATCGAGCGTCTATGACTTACGGTTCAAGAATTAGCCTCAGAAACAGTGGTTCTAAACATGCTGCCAATAGCTCGGCTGGGAAACATCCAGAGAAGTCCAAGATAGTGTTTTTTAGACTGGCTGCCACGAGCTGAAACGAATGCAGCCAAGAGCGAGCGTCTGTCACTTACGGTTCAAGAGTTATTCACAGAAACATGGTTCTGAACTTTGCTGCCAGCCGCGAAAGCGAAAGTAACCAAGATCGAGCGTCTAGGATTTACTTGTGAATAGCTCGTCTGGGAAACATCCAGATAAGTCAAAGACAGTGCTTCTATACTAATTGCCAGGCGCTGAGACGAATGCCGCCAAGATCAAGCGTCTAAGACTTACGGTTCAAGAATTAGCCTCAGAAACAGTGGGAAACAGTGCTTCTATACTAATTGCCAGGCGCTGAGACGAATGCCGCCAAGATCGAGCGTCTATGACTTACGGTTCAAGAATTAGCCTCAGAAACAGTTGTTTTGAACATGCTGCCAATAGCTCGCCTGGGAAACATCCAGAGAAGTCCAAGATAGTGTTTCTTAGACTGGCTGCCACGAGCTGAAACGAATGCAACCAAGAGCGAGCGTCTGTGACTTACGGTTCAAGAGTTATTCACAGAAACATGGTTCTGAACTTTGCTGCCAGCCGCGAAAGTAACCAAGATCGAGCGTCTAGGATTTACTTGTCATTAGCTCGCCTGGGAAACATCCAGAGAAGTCAAAGACAGTGCTTCTATACTAATTGCCAGGCGCTGAGACGAATGCCGCCAAGATCAAGCGTCTAAGACTTACGGTTCAAGAATTAGCCTCAGAAACAGTGGGAAACAGTGCTTCTATACTAATTGCCAGGCGCTGAGACGAATGCCGCCAAGATCGAGCGTCTATGACTTACGGTTCAAGAATTAGCCTCAGAAACAGTGGTTTTGAACATGCTGCCAATAGCTCGCCTGGGAAACATCCAGAGAAGTCCAAGATAATGTTTTTTAGACTGGCTGCCACGAGCTGAAACGAATGCAACCAAGAGCGAGCGTCTGTGACTTACGGTTCAAGAGTTATTCACAGAAACATGGTTCTGAACTTTGCTGCCAGCCGCGAAAGCGAAAGTAACCAAGATCGAGCGTCTAGGATTTACTTGTCAATAGCTCGCCTGGGAAACATCCAGAGAAGTCAAAGACAGTGCTTCTATACTAATTGCCAGGCGCTGAGACGAATGCCGCCAAGATCGAGCGTCTAAGACTTACGGTTCAAGAATTAGCCTCAGAAACAGTGGGAAACAGTGTTTCTATACTAATTGCCAGGCGCTGAGACGAATGCCGCCAAGAGCGAGCGTCATTGACTTACGGATCAAGAGTTATTCACAGAAACATGGTTCTGAACTTTACTGCCAGCCGCGAAAGCAAAAGTAACCAAGATCGAGCGTCTAGGATTTACTTGTCAATAGCTCGCCTGGGAAACATCCAGAGAAGTCAAAGACAGTGCTTCTATACTAATTGCCAGGCGCTGAGACGAATGCCGCCAAGATCGAGCGTCTATGACTTACGGTTCAAGAATTAGCCTCAGAAACAGTGGGAAACAGTGCTTCTATACTAATTGCCAGGCACTGAGACGAATGCCGCCAAGATCGAGCGTCTATGACTTACGGTTCAAGAATTAGCCTCAGAAACAGTGGTTTTGAACATGCTGCCAATTGCTCGCCTGGGAAACATCCAGAGAAGTCCAAGATAGTGTTTCTTAGACTGGCTGCCACGAGCTGAAACGAATGCAACCAAGAGCGAGCGTCTGTGACTTACGGTTCAAGAGTTATTCACAGAAACATGGTTCTGAACTTTGCTGCCAGCCGCGAAAGCGAAAGTAACCAAGATCGAGCGTCTAGGATTTACTTGTCAATAGCTCGCCTGGGAAACATCCAGAGAAGTCAAAGACAGTGCTACTATACTAATTGCCAGGCGCTGAGACGAATGCCGCCAAGATCGAGCGTCTAAGACTTACGGTTCAAGAATTAGCCTCAGAAACAGTTGTTCTAAACATGCTGCCAATAGCTCGCCTGGGAAACATCCAGAGAAGTCCAAGATAGTGTTTTTTAGACTGGCTGCCACGAGCTGAAACGAATGCAGCCAAGAGCGAGCGTCTGTGACTTACGGTTCAAGAGTTATTCACAGAAACATGGTTCTGAACTTTGCTGCCAGCCGCGAAAGCGAAAATAACATAGATCGAGCGTCTAGGATTTACTTGTCAATAGCTCGCCTCGGAAACATCCAGAGAAGTCAAAGACAGTGCTTCTATACTAATTGCCAGGCGCTGAGACGAATGCCGCCAAGATCGAGCGTCTAAGACTTACGGTTCAAGAATTAGCCTCAGAAACAGTGGGAAACAGTGTTTCTATACTAATTGCCAGGCGCTGAGACGAATGCCGCCAAGAGCGAGCGTCATTGACTTACGGATCAAGAGTTATTCACAGAAACATGGTTCTGAACTTTACTGCCAGCCGCGAAAGCAAAAGTAACCAAGATCGAGCGTCTAGGATTTACTTGTCAATAGCTCGCCTGGGAAACATCCAGAGAAGTCAAAGACAGTGCTTCTATACTAATTGCCAGGCGCTGAGACAAATGCCGCCAAGATCGAGCGTCTATGACTTACGGTTCAAGAATTAGCCTCAGAAACAGTGGTACTGAACATGCTGCCAATAGCTCGCCTGGGAAACATCCAGAGAAGTCCAAGATAGTGTTTTTTAGACTGGCTGCCACGAGCTGAAACGAATGCAGCCAAGAGCGAGCGTCTGTCACTTACGGTTCAAGAGTTATTCACAGAAACATGGTTCTGAACTTTGCTGCCAGCCGCGAAAGCGAAAGTAACCAAGATCGAGCGTCTAGGATTTACTTGTCAATAGCTCGCCTGGGAAACAGCGAGAAAAGTCAAAGACAGTGCTTCTATACTAATTGCCAGGCGCTGAGACGAATGCCGCCAAGATCGAGAGTCTAAGACTTACGGTTCAAGAATTAGCCTCAGAAACAGTGGGAAACAGTGTTTCTATACTAATTGCCAGGCGCTGAGACGAATGCCGCCAAGATCAAGCGTCAAAGACTTACGGTTCAAGAATTAGCCTCAGAAACAGTGGGAAACAGTGCTTTTATACTAATTGCCAGGCGCTGAGACGAATGCCGCCAAGATCGAGCGTCTATGACTTACGGTTCAAGAATTAGCCTCAGAAACAGTGGTTCTGAACATGCTGCCAATAGCTCGCCTGGGAAACATCCAGAGAAGTCCAAGATAGTGTTTTTTAGACTGGCTGCCACGAGCTGAAACGAATGCAACCAAGAGCGAGCGTCTGTGACTTACGGTTCAAGAGTTATTCACTGAAACATGGTTCTGAACTTTGCTGCCAGCCGCGAAAGCGAAAATAACCAAGATCGAGAGTCTAAGACTTACGGTTCAAGAATTAGCCTCAGAAACAGTGGGAAACAGTGTTTCTATACTAATTGCCAGGCGCTGAGACGAATGCCGCCAAGATCAAGCGTCAAAGACTTACGGTTCAAGAATTAGCCTCAGAAACAGTGGGAAACAGTGCTTTTATACTAATTGCCAGGCGCTGAGACGAATGCCGCCAAGATCGAGCGTCTATGACTTACGGTTCAAGAATTAGCCTCAGAAACAGTGGTTCTGAACATGTTGCCAATAGCTCGCCTGGGAAACATCCAGAGAAGTCCAAGATAGTGTTTTTTAGACTGGCTGCCACGAGCTGAAACGAATGCAACCAAGAGCGAGCGTCTGTGACTTACGGTTCAAGAGTTATTCACAGAAACATGGTTCTGAACTTTGCTGCCAGCCGCGAAAGCGAAAATAACCAAGATCGAGCGTCTAGGATTTACTTTTCAATAGCTCGCCTGGGAAACATCCAGAGAAGTCAAAGACAGTGCTTCTATACTAATTGCCAGGCGCTGAGACAAATGCCGCCAAGATCGAGCGTCTATGACTTACGGTTCAAGAATTAGCCTTAGAAACAGTGGTTCTGAACATGCTGCCAATAGCTCGTCTGGGAAACATCCAGAGAAGTCCAAGATAGTGTTTTTTAGACTGGCTGCCACGAGCTGAAACGAATGCAGCCAAGAGCGAGCGTCTGTGACTTACGGTTCAAGAGTTATTCACAGAAACATGGTTCTGAACTTTGCTGCCAGCCGCGAAAGCGAAAATAACCAAGATCGAGCGTCTAGGATTTACTTTTCAATAGCTCGCCTGGGAAACATCCAGAGAAGTCAAAGACAGTGCTTCTATACTAATTGCCAGGCGCTGAGACAAATGCCGCCAAGATCGAGCGTCTATGACTTACGGTTCAAGAATTAGCCTTAGAAACAGTGGTTCTGAACATGCTGCCAATAGCTCGTCTGGGAAACATCCAGAGAAGTCCAAGATAGTGTTTTTTAGACTGGCTGCCACGAGCTGAAACGAATGCAGCCAAGAGCGAGCGTCTGTGACTTACGGTTCAAGAGTTATTCACAGAAACATGGTTCTGAACTTTGCTGCCAGCCGCGAAAGCGAAAGTAACCAAGATCGAGCGTCTAGGATTTACTTGTCAATAGCTCGCCTGGGAAACAGCCAGAGAAGTCAAAGACAGTGTTTTTTAGACTGGCTGCCACGAGCTGAAACGAATGCAACCAAGAGCGAGCGTCTGTGACTTACGGTTCAAGAGTTATTCACAGAAACATGGTTCTGAACTTTGCTGCCAGCCGCGAAAGCGAAAATAACCAAGATCGAGAGTCTAAGACTTACGGTTCAAGAATTAGCCTCAGAAACAGTGGGAAACAGTGTTTCTATACTAATTGCCAGGCGCTGAGACGAATGCCGCCAAGATCAAGCGTCAAAGACTTACGGTTCAAGAATTAGCCTCAGAAACAGTGGGAAACAGTGCTTTTATACTAATTGCCAGGCGCTGAGACGAATGCCGCCAAGATCGAGCGTCTATGACTTACGGTTCAAGAATTAGCCTCAGAAACAGTGGTTCTGAACATGTTGCCAATAGCTCGCCTGGGAAACATCCAGAGAAGTCCAAGATAGTGTTTTTTAGACTGGCTGCCACGAGCTGAAACGAATGCAACCAAGAGCGAGCGTCTGTGACTTACGGTTCAAGAGTTATTCACAGAAACATGGTTCTGAACTTTGCTGCCAGCCGCGAAAGCGAAAATAACCAAGATCGAGCGTCTAGGATTTACTTTTCAATAGCTCGCCTGGGAAACATCCAGAGAAGTCAAAGACAGTGCTTCTATACTAAATGCCAGGCGCTGAGACAAATGCCGCCAAGATCGAGCGTCTATGACTTACGGTTCAAGAATTAGCCTTAGAAACAGTGGTTCTGAACATGCTGCCAATAGCTCGCCTGGGAAACATCCAGAGAAGTCCAAGATAGTGTTTTTTAGACTGGCTGCCACGAGCTGAAACGAATGCAGCCAAGAGCGAGCGTCTGTGACTTACGGTTCAAGAGTTATTCACAGAAACATGGTTCTGAACTTTGCTGCCAGCCGCGAAAGCGAAAGTAACCAAGATCGAGCGTCTAGGATTTACTTGTCAATAGCTCGCCTGGGAAACAGCCAGAGAAGTCAAAGACAGTGCTTCTATACTAATTGCCAGGCGCTGAGACGAATGCCGCCAAGATCGAGCATCTAAGACTTACGGTTCAAGAATTAGCCTCAGAAACAGTGGGAAACAGTGTTTCTATACTAATTGCCAGGCGCTGAGACGAATGCCGCCAAGATCAAGCGTCAAAGACTTACGGTTCAAGAATTAGCCTCAGAAACAGTGGGAAACAGTGCTTTTATACTAATTGACAGGCGCTGAGACGAATGCCGCCAAGATCGAGCGTCTATGACTTACGGTTCAAGAATTAGCCTCAGAAACAGTGGTTCTGAACATGCTGCCAATAGCTCGCCTGGGAAACATCCAGAGAAGTCCAAGATAGTGTTTTTTAGACTGGCTGCCACGAGCTGAAACGAATGCAGCCAAGAGCGAGCGTCTGTCACTTACGGTTCAAGAGTTATTCACAGAAACATGGTTCTGAACTTTGCTGCCAGCCGCGAAAGCGAAAGTAACCAAGATCGAGCGTCTAGGATTTACTTGTGAATAGCTCGCCTGGGAAACATCCAGATAAGTCAAAGACAGTGCTTCTATACTAATTGCCAGGCGCTGAGAAAAATGCCGCCAAGATCGAGCGTCTATGACTTACGGTTCAAGAATTAGCCTCAGAAACAGTGGTACTGAACATGCTGCCAATAGCTCGCCTGGGAAACATCCAGAGAAGTCCAAGATAGTGTTTTTTAGACTGGCTGCCACGAGCTGAAACGAATGCAGCCAAGAGCGAGCGTCTGTCACTTACGGTTCAAGAGTTATTCACAGAAACATGGTTCTGAACTTTGCTGCCAGCCGCGAAAGCGAAAGTAACCAAGATCGAGCGTCTAGGATTTACTTGTGAATAGCTCGCCTGGGAAACATCCAGATAAGTCAAAGACAGTGCTTCTATACTAATTGCCAGGCGCTGAGACGAATACCGCCAAGATCAAGCGTCTAAGACTTACGGTTCAAGAATTAGCCTCAGAAACAGTGGGAAACAGTGTTTCTATACTAATTGCCAGGCGCTGAGACGAATGCCGCCAAGATCAAGCGTCAAAGACTTACGGTTCAAGAATTAGCCTCAGAAACAGTGGGAAACAGTGCTTCTATACTAATTGCCAGGCGCTGAGACGAATGCCGCCAAGATCGAGCGTCTATGACTTACGGTTCAAGAATTAGCCTCAGAAACAGTGGTTTTGAACATGCTGCCAATAGCTCGCCTGGGAAACATCCAGAGAAGTCCAAGATAGTGTTTTTTAGACTGGCTGCCACGAGCTGAAACGAATGCAACCAAGAGCGAGCGTCTGTGACTTACGGTTCAAGAGTTATTCACAGAAACATGGTTCTGAACTTTGCTGCCAGCCGCGAAAGCGAAAATAACCAAGATCGAGCGTCTAGGATTTACTTTTCAATAGCTCGCCTGGGAAACATCCAGAGAAGTCAAAGACAGTGCTTCTATACTAATTGCCAGGCGCTGAGACAAATGCCGCCAAGATCGAGCGTCTATGACTTACGGTTCAAGAATTAGCCTCAGAAACAGTGGTACTGAACATGCTGCCAATAGCTCGCCTGGGAAACATCCAGAGAAGTCCAAGATAGTGTTTTTTAGACTGGCTGCCACGAGCTGAAACGAATGCAGCCAAGAGCGAGCGTCTGTCACTTACGGTTCAAGAGTTATTCACAGAAACATGGTTCTGAACTTTGCTGCCAGCCGCGAAAGCGAAAATAACCAAGATCGAGAGTCTAAGACTTACGGTTCAAGAATTAGCCTCAGAAACAGTGGGAAACAGTGTTTCTATACTAATTGCCAGGCGCTGAGACGAATGCCGCCAAGATCAAGCGTAAAAGACTTACGGTTCAAGAATTAGCCTCAGAAACAGTGGGAAACAGTGCTTCTATACTAATTGCCAGGCGCTGAGACGAATGCCGCCAAGATCGAGCGTCTATGACTTACGGTTCAAGAATTAGCCTCAGAAACAGTGGTTCTGAACATGCTGCCAATAGCTCGCCTGGGAAACATCCAGAGAAGTCCAAGATAGTGTTTTTTAGACTGGCTGCCACGAGCTGAAACGAATGCAACCAAGAGCGAGCGTCTGTGACTTACGGTTCAAGAGTTATTCACTGAAACATGGTTCTGAACTTTGCTGCCAGCCGCGAAAGCGAAAATAACCAAGATCGAGAGTCTAAGACTTACGGTTCAAGAATTAGCCTCAGAAACAGTGGGAAACAGTGTTTCTATACTAATTGCCAGGCGCTGAGACGAATGCCGCCAAGATCAAGCGTCAAAGACTTACGGTTCAAGAATTAGCCTCAGAAACAGTGGGAAACAGTGCTTTTATACTAATTGCCAGGCGCTGAGACGAATGCCGCCAAGATCGAGCGTCTATGACTTACGGTTCAAGAATTAGCCTCAGAAACAGTGGTTCTGAACATGTTGCCAATAGCTCGCCTGGGAAACATCCAGAGAAGTCCAAGATAGTGTTTTTTAGACTGGCTGCCACGAGCTGAAACGAATGCAACCAAGAGCGAGCGTCTGTGACTTACGGTTCAAGAGTTATTCACAGAAACATGGTTCTGAACTTTGCTGCCAGCCGCGAAAGCGAAAATAACCAAGATCGAGCGTCTAGGATTTACTTTTCAATAGCTCGCCTGGG
Source organism: Rhinoderma darwinii (assembly GCF_050947455.1). NCBI lineage: Eukaryota > Metazoa > Chordata > Amphibia > Anura > Rhinodermatidae > Rhinoderma > Rhinoderma darwinii. The sequence continues at coordinate 35,978 of NW_027463045.1, forward strand.
AAACATCCAGAGAAGTCAAAGACAGTGCTTCTATACTAATTGCCAGGCGCTGAGACAAATGCCGCCAAGATCGAGCGTCTATGACTTACGGTTCAAGAATTAGCCTTAGAAACAGTGGTTCTGAACATGCTGCCAATAGCTCGTCTGGGAAACATCCAGAGAAGTCCAAGATAGTGTTTTTTAGACTGGCTGCCACGAGCTGAAACGAATGCAGCCAAGAGCGAGCGTCTGTGACTTACGGTTCAAGAGTTATTCACAGAAACATGGTTCTGAACTTTGCTGCCAGCCGCGAAAGCGAAAGTAACCAAGATCGAGCGTCTAGGATTTACTTGTCAATAGCTCGCCTGGGAAACAGCCAGAGAAGTCAAAGACAGTGTTTTTTAGACTGGCTGCCACGAGCTGAAACGAATGCAACCAAGAGCGAGCGTCTGTGACTTACGGTTCAAGAGTTATTCACAGAAACATGGTTCTGAACTTTGCTGCCAGCCGCGAAAGCGAAAATAACCAAGATCGAGAGTCTAAGACTTACGGTTCAAGAATTAGCCTCAGAAACAGTGGGAAACAGTGTTTCTATACTAGTTGCCAGGCGCTGAGACGAATGCCGCCAAGATCAAGCGTCAAAGACTTACGGTTCAAGAATTAGCCTCAGAAACAGTGGGAAACAGTGCTTTTATACTAATTGCCAGGCGCTGAGACAAATGCCGCCAAGATCGAGCGTCTATGACTTACGGTTCAAGAATTAGCCT